>NC_056729.1:499770868-500008368 GCF_019279795.1 Protopterus annectens | reverse complement strand
ACCTTCTTATCGGAGCCAGCCAGCTCTAGGTTTCATTCATCCTTTTTTGCAGGAGAACCTTCAGCATTTGCCTCGACGTTCACCTTCGGATCCTCCCACTCAACGGTGTTTGTTGGAAATAGATGTTGATGCAGAAGTTCTTCAGACAAAGATTCAGCTTTGGGCTCTCTGGTGCCTAATCCCCCTGGTGGCTCCAGGTGTGATTTCTTACTGCCCCACCCTCTCTGTTCTTATGTCTGTGGATCAGCGTCTTATCCGTAGGGCACCTACATGGAAGCCAGCAGCATTGTCCACTTTGCCTCCAGTGTCAGTCACCCCTCTCAACCCTATTCTGTCTGATCTGGATGCTTCTCTGAGCCAAAATGCTTAAGGCAAGGCTCAGGGGTTGGGTAAACTTCTAAGGTTTTGGAGCCGCCCTTGCCATTCGGCACTTCTGCTCTGTACAGCTCTGCACTGTTTCCACAGAGCTGGAGACATTCCATTTATGTTTTCCTCTGGTCTGGCAGAAACTACTTCAGATTTTGAAGCCTTTGAGCAGGTTCTCTCCAGATCCAGAGAGGCAGTGTCCCTGTCTCGCACTGTTCTGTCCCAACCTCCTGTGGAGTCTGTAACTGTCTCTGCTTATCAGGGAAAGTCAGCCTTTTTCAGCCTCGGGCGCCCTTGCTTACCATTTTCCCTTTCTGATTCTGACCCTTTCCCTTAAGCCCCTATATGGGAGGGCCTAGGAAAATGGGTCTGTAAAAGAAGACACTGACTCCTCTCCAGAGTGCATCACTGAAGACACATTGTTAATGAAAGGGGGTTTCTCCACGGTCCTTCCTGGAAGATGTCTCCTTTGTAGATGTTCTGGAGTTGATGACAAAAAGAGGTGTTTAATCCACTGAAACCCCATCTCCAGAGGAGTCTATATGTGTTCCTCGAGGCATTCAGGGCTGGCTGTTCTACCTCACCCATTGATAAGTTATTAGAACTGGTCGCTCAGTGGGCTTTGCAGGAACCTGACATGGTGGGGCCATTCCCATGTAGGCCTGATTATGAGCTTGGTTGCCCCTCAAAGCAAGTGTCCCTGAAACAAGGGTCCCTCAGTAGATGGCATGGTTGTTACAGCATTCAGTAAAAAGGAGCTGTCTAACAAGATGAGTTTCCATCCCTCCAGTAGAGAGTGCAGTGCACTGGACAGATTTGTATAATGGACCTATGCTTCAGCAATGTTTTTACTCTGAGCTGAACTACTTCGTTCACATGACTCGTTTCCAGAGGGGCTTTACCAAGTAACTATCAAAATCACTCTTAGTAATCTGCTTGTGGACATGCAGAAGTCAGTGGAGTGTCAGCTATTTACCTTCCAGTTAATAACCAACATGACCATGCATCTGCTGTCTTATAGGTTCATAGGTTCATAGGTTTATACTAGGCTATCTGCCCTAAGGCATTTATAAGCCTAGCCCAAATTATTGTGGCTTACGCCACCCCTTATATGAAAAAATACTGTGCCCATTAGTTTGTTGTGCCTCTGTCCAGCAGTGACCCAGAGATGATTCCCGGGGTAAACCTACGATCTCCCATCCACAGGTCTAGATTTCTCTTGAACAGAGTCAGCGAGGTGCTCTGCCTCACATGGACCGGGATTTTATTCCACAGCATAGGGAGTCTCTGAGTGATAAATCTATCCCTCCAGCACGTCCTATTTATATCCGTGCTAAGGTTTAAGTCGCTTGCTCTAGTGGTTTTGGTGGATTTGGATTTTTGAGGTGGAGCATGTCCATTAATTCCAGGTTGGACATGGCCTTGTATGTCAGGCACATGTCACCTCTGAGCAGACGGTATGCGACTGAATAGAGCTGGAGTTTCTTCAATCTGGCAGCATATGACAGATTTTGGAGTCCCTTTATCCTTTTGGTGAGGAACTTTTGGGGTCTCTCCAATTGCTGCAGATGTCGGGTGAGATACATCCCGAATGGGGCATTGTACTCTATCATTGGTCTGATAAGTGAAGAGTACAGGGGAACAATGACCTCACTAGAACTGGATGTGAATCCCTTCATGATCAGGTGGGCAATGTAGAAGGTCTTTCTAACCACTTTAGCAATGTGAGTGTCAAAAGAAAGGCCACTGTCAACCTGGGTCCCCAGGTCCCTGATAACCTCTTCTGTGCTTAGTGGATTGCCACCTATATGGTAGCTTGGGGTTACCTTGTTTTTCCCGAAGGGTATGACTATACATTTTTGGCGTTTAACTTCAGGCCATGGCTCTGGCACCAGCTATCTGTTTCCGTGAGTCCCTTCTGAAGGATATCAGTGTCCGATGCACTTTCCACTATGGCGCCCAGTTTGCAGTCATCTGCAAACTTTGTCAGCCAAAGTCCTCCCATGTTGGCCTGTACTTCTGAGAAGTAGATGCCAAACAATAGGGGGCCAAGGACCGAGCCCTGTGGGACACCACTTGTGACCGGCTTGGAGTCTGACACAGCGCCAGCAACTCTAACCCTGTGGGTTCTGTCCTTAAGCCAGTTTGCAACCCATCTTGTGACATATGGGTTTACATTTAAGCTGGTAAGTTTTTCTACAATACCCGAGTGGGGTATTGTGTCGAAAGCCTTTGCAAGGTCAAGGTAGGCTGTATGGACTGCCTTTCCTCATCAATGGCCTTGGTGACTATTTCAAGAAGTCGACCAAGTTCAAAAGGCATGATCTTCCCTTGACAAAGCCAAACTGGGTCGGGTCCAATGTCTGCAAGTCCCCTATATCTTTGTTTATGAGCTCCATTATGATCCTCTCCATAGCTTTGCAGACTAGACTTGTTAAGCTTATGGGGCGGTAATTACCAGGGTCCGTGAGGCGCCACCTTTGTGGAGTGGGACCACAGTTGCCGTCGCCACTCCTTGGGCACGTATCCTGTGGTAAGGCTGAGATTAAACAGCTGCCTTATGTGCGGGTTTAATTCCTCATTTAGCTCGTGTAGCACACAGCCGGGGACACCATCCGGTCCCATTGATGCTGTGTTTTTAGCTTTAGAGAGAGCAGCTTTCACCTGCGCATTTGAGATGTCCGGGAGGCTACACTCGGCTGGGATAGTTATCTCTCCTTTAGGAGAGGGGGGTGAAGTTTGCACTGAACCTTTCTGCCAGTATGTTGGCAATGTCTGTGGGTTCAGTGATTTTTGTATCATTTTGGACTAATTCTGAGCATATCTGTGAGTTTCCACCCAGGTTCCTAACATAGCTGAAAAGGCCTTATGATTGTCCTTTGAATCCATGGCAGTTTTTCTCTCAAAATTGGCCTTAGTTGATTTTATGAGTGCTCGTATTTTTTTGCTAATAATGATCAGGGGTGACTTCCCTTTTATGGATTTTGTTCTATCATGTAATAGCTTTCTCCTCTTATTGTAAAGTTTGTTAATGGCTGGGGTCCACCAGACTGGACGCTTGCCCTTTGTGGAAAGAGTCTTGGTTTTATTTGGGATTGCCTGATCCATGCAGTCCTGGAGGTGTTCATAGAAGGCATTTGTAAGGGCTTCCGCAGCTTGGGTTGTGGTTTCCTCTGACTCAGGGGCCTTGAAGGATACCACACCAGTCTTGAGTAGTGTGAAGTTTGCTTTAGAGAAGTTCTTCACTATGGTCTTTTTGTTTGGGGTGGGGCGGGATGTGGATTTCCAGTGAGATTAGTTTATGATCAGATCTCACCAATGAGGGATATACTTCCGGTGTGGAGCATTTTGTCCCCATGTTTGTGACAATGAGATCTAGTATATTTTCTCCTCTCGTGGGAACAGTGACTAGCTGTTCCATGGCATTTGAATTTATGAACTCCAGGAACCGTTGGGCTAGAAAGTTAGGGCTTGAGTAATGTTCCCAGTCTATATTCGGGTAGTTGAAGTCACCCAATATGATGGTGTTTGGAGATACATTTATACCCTCCAGTGTCTTAAGGAAGGCTGTGTGGGGTTCCTGAGTTTGAGAGGGTGGCCTGTAGCATGCTACAATTTGTAGAGCAGTTTTGCCTATTGTTAGTTGCACCTGGATGATTTCCGAAGCTTCATGCGTTGCCACCAACCTGGAGGTGTGAGTATCCTTTATGAATATGGATACACCCCCTCCTTTTGTGGAGTGGTCCGGGTTTTGGGGCCGAAACGCATGATATGAGGTAAAACCTAATAGTGCCGGGTGCTCTCAGGAGCCTTGAACCAGGTTTCAGTTACAGCACAGACATCGATGTTCTCCATACTGAGAAGGGCCTCGAGTGCGTGCATTTTGAGATTTAGACTTCTGGCATTGAGCAGCATTACCCTCAATTTCTTCCCATTTTGTTCTCTAGGGTGGTAGGCTTAGAATTTTAGCCTTGCCTAAAAAAGGCACTATGGGGGTGGCAAGAGCCTTAGCCAATATCCGGAATCCCACGGGTGACAGGTGCAAGCCGTCCCTTGCGAAGCAGCGTGGCTTGTCAAGCATGTCATCCCAGGCAGACTGACACTGCATCCCCTTTGAATGACACCAGACATTAAGCCAATTGTTAAAGCTGATCATCTTGTCTCTATACTGTGGCATCATTCTTGGTGAAGGAAGGATACTGCTCAGGGTTAGGGTCATACCTGCCTGGGCTACATAATCAGAGAGCTCCTCTATGTCTCTTTTCATGCAGTCCAGGGAGGTACGTCTCAGGTCGTTCACACCAGCATGGACAATGACTGTGTCATATTTGTACTTGCTGTGGAGTGACCCGAGTGCTTGTGTTATGTGGCGGATTCTAGCGCCCGATAGGCAGCTTACTGTGACCCTCTCCTTGTTCAGCCTGGTGAGTGGGACGCCAGTGTGTCTGACTATGGAGTCACCTATGACAAGTATGTTTGGTGTTGTATTTGGCCTTAAGGGCTGTGACTGCTTTGCACACTGCTTTTGTGGTTTATGTGTTGCTTGTGGGGTGTCTTGAGGTAGCAGTTGTTTGGGTGTCTGCTTTGGAGGCCTCTGCTGTTTAGGTAAATTTTTACTCAGAGCCTCCGAGTATGTCTTTGTGTGTTTGTGTTTGATTCAGTGGAGTGGTAGCATTATGTGAGGCTGGTTTTGTGGTGTGTGTAGTTGCCTTCTCCTCCTGTCTGGTCTTGCCAGTCCTGAGTTGAGAGAGCTCAGCCTCCAGTTTGGCTAAATAGCTGCATCTCTCGCAAGTATTTGTGTTATGTGGGAGGAGGAGAGGGTTGTCTGTGTACATGAGGCAGTTATAACATTGCCTCAAGATTCCCAGATTCACCAGCTGGACCGGAGAGGAGATTGACAACTGACCTTTGGACATGCTAGAATAATATTGGGAAATCCTTAATTGAAAACAAGGGCCAGTGGGGAGTGAGGGTGTAGTGCTTTTAATTTTTAGTGCTGACTTATATAATTGCTTTAGTGAGCAAGTGCCAGGTAACTTGAGTGCAATGTGATACAAGTAACTAAATGCAAAACGACAAACAGTAACTTTCTTTCAAGTGAAACAAGGAAATAAGTACAGTAAGCAATGCAGATATCACTAGTGATCCACAGAAGCTGAGAAGTTGCGTATTAGGTGAATTAGCTTCCAGGGAAATAACAAGCAAACAAACAACAAGTATATAAACAAAGCTAGATTCAGTAGGCCTGGATCTAGTCTATGCTAGAGCAAACAAGGTGAACCAATTTCAGTAAGATACAGTTCAAATATTCAGGCACTATAAACCTTTAACCAGAAAATTCCCAGCTCAGAAGGGCAGAGTCCAGCCTCTTCTCCCACAAGAGTGCAGTCCACGAACCTTCTTAATGTAAAATAACTGGCCTGAAGCCCAAGTGCCTAAACCAGAACTAATACACTTGGACACTGGGCTCTCAATCAGCAGTTCCCAACTTAGAAGGATGAAAGCTACCTGTCCTGCCACCACAGTGCTTGCCACAAACCTTCCTAATGTAAAACAACTGGTCTGAAGCCCAAGTGCTTAATCCAAAAGACTTGAATGATAGCTACACTTTAATCAAGTTACAACCAAGCAGTAATAAATACCATTGAATACTTTAGAGAATGTCTGGATTAGTGCTCAAGTTACACAAACAAAGCTAGATCCAGCAGGCCCGAATCCAGTCTATGCCACAGCAAACAAGGCGCACCAACTTCAGTAAGAAACAGTTCAGATATGCATGCACTATAAGCCTTTAACCAGAAATTCCCAGCTCAGAAGGGCAGAGTCCAGCCTCTCCTCCCACAAGAGTGCAGACCACGAACCCTCTTAATGTAAAATAACTGGCTTGAAAGCCCAAGTGCTTAAACCAGAATTAATACACTTTTAGAATAACAGACACTGAGCCCTCAATCAGCAGTTCTCAACCTAGAAGGATGTAAGCTACCTGTTCTGCCACAACAGTGCAGACCACAAACCTCTCAGTGCAAAACAACTAACTGGTCCGAAGCCCAAGTGTTTAAACCAAAAGGCTTAGAATGAGTTACACCAAGCAGTAATAAATACAATTGAGTATTTTAAGATGATGCAAAAGTAAAAAGAAGTAGGTAAAAACACAAGTACAGTAAAAGCAGATTAAATTTTTTTTTTTTTTTTTTTTTTCTGAACAAGTGCTGAGATCAAAGAAACAGATTTGAGTGCTGAAACTAGAAAACTGGCTAGTTATAAGAAAAAAACAAGCTAGAAGGCTTCCCTCAAACACAGAAGGGCTTGGGGGCTCAGAAGCCTACAAATAGTCTGTACCACTTAACAAGAAAGGCAGGAAATAAGCTTAATTTTTTTTTTTTTTCTATTTCCCAGATGCTCTCTTTGTACACAGTAGGAGTGCCTGAAATCAGAATATGATCTCACTGCACTCAGTTGAGTGAGCAAATGAGATGGGCCCAGAGGCAGGCTGAGGGGCGGGCAGTTTCAATGCCACTAAGATTAACACCAAAACAAAAACCGGGTGGGTGGGAATAACTGAAGAGCAGAATAACCAGTTAAAAATTCCTTCAACACTCCTTCATACACAGTTTAAATCAATTTAAATACTGTATTTTTTAAAAGAAAAAGTGCATAAAAAGGTACTTAAATTCTCTTATACGTCCAGTTGAATATAACCAAGTTCTTAGCTTGCCAAGCTGAAGTTTTAAAGCAGGAATTATTTCACATGCACCAGTTTAAATATGCAAGGACAGGAAATCACTGAATGTGGCTACCCCCACACCTGTAATTACTAGCAAATAACAAAATTCAGCCAACACTAGCTTTTAATTCAAGTTACTGAAGAGCAGAATAACCAGTTAAAAATTCCTTCAACACTCCTTCATACACAGTTTAAATCAATTTAAATACTGTATTTTTAAAAGAAAAAGTGCATAAAAAGGTACTTAAATTCTCTTATACGTCCAGTTGAATATAACCAAGTTCTTAGCTTGCCAAGCTGAAGTTTTAAAGCAGGAATTATTTCACATGCACCAGTTTAAATATGCAAGGACAGGAAATCACTGAATGTGGCTACCCCCACACCTGTAATTACTAGCAAATAACAAAATTCAGCCAACACTAGCTTTTAGTTCAAGTTACTGAAGAGCAGAATAACCAGTTAAAAATTCCTTCAACACTCCTTCATGCACAGTTTAAATCAATTTAAATACTGTATTTTTTTTATGCAGCTGATAGCATGGCAAAGGCAGCAGGTACTGGCATTGTTAGCCAGCAAGGCTGGATGCACCTTTGTGACTTCATGAAAGGCTTCCAAGACTGCCTTTTATTAATGCTCCCTTTGTTTGAACCTCTTTAGACCTACAGTTAAGGAAACTCTTAATTGAAGTGAACTGGAGGGCAAGACCCTGCTTGTAGGTTGCATTTGTCTTTCCACCCCTCAAAGGACCTTCTCACTGAACCAGAAAGGTGGAAAAAAAGCTATCTTTTTAGAAAGTCCCAAGGTTTTGGCCAAGATGCTTCTGCTGATGAAAGCAGCATGGAGCAGAGGGGGAATAATAATAGATGTCCTGGGGGAAGAGGTGGAATGCTAAATCAACTGCTTTGAGGCCCCTTTACTGAGACGCACTTCCAATGTTTCTGAAAGGTTGATGACAGCCCCACTTCGGAGGCAGTTGCGGGTGTTAATCCCTGCACCGTCAAGCCTCGTGGACCATCACTTATAATTCCTGGGTGCACAGAATAATTTTCCAGAGGCTGCATTATTTCCTTGGTTTCCCATCCGCAGGCAAGAGAATCCCCGACTTTCCACCCAGTCAGATGTAATTGGCATAAGTGGAGGTTTCAAAGCTGCTGGAAGTATCATCCAGGAGGTTGCACCAGTTCAGCAAGGATCTGGAGTCTGTTCAGATTATTTTTGGTTCTGGAAAAAAGGGGGTGCATCAGGCCCTTTCTGGACCTAAGCTACCCCAAGTCAAAGTGCAGTCCATTTGTCCTGTCCCTGAGAAAGGGCGACTGGATGATGATGATCGTGTTTCACTGTTGCAGTCATTAAATTTTGGGTAATCCTGCTGGCAGGTTTCCCCTCAGTCGGCCTAAATTCCTAAGTCTTTGGTCCTGCGTCGGCTGCTGTCTCCCCTTCCCTGACGTCAGTTCGTCAGGGGTATAAAAGAAGCAGCCAATGCCATTTTCTTCAGTCTTTCTTGCCGCGTGGTGCCTGAAGCAGAAGCAGTTCGCAAGTGCTGGTCGACCGACTCCGGGTCTGAAACTCGAACACGGAAATCTCAGAAGTCTTCAATAAAGTTAAGTACCCCATTGGGAAACTTTTTTCTTGCTCCAGACTGATGTCAGAAAAAGTTAATAATTGTATTTCTTGTGGAAAGCAAATACCTCATAAGGAGTTTCATTCTTACTGTATTCCTTGCCTAGGCCCTGATCACAATGTTTCTGGTTGTCGGTTTTGTGCTAGAGTTAACCAATGCACTATTAAGCGTTGGTAGGATTTTGCTTTAAACTATTTTGGACACCGATTTAATTATCCAGAAATGTCGTCAGATAGCCATCCGACCACCAGAGTTCACAAAAAATGCAAAGAAAAGGAGAGAGAGAAACAACCAAGGTCCAAAACAGACGATGAAGCTTCTCCTAAGCCAGTTGCCGATTCTCAGTGAGGTGCTTTTGCAGCCCCTGATGCCCACTACTTTAGAGTCGCAGGCCGCTACTGACTCCCATGTGGAGTCGGCTATGCCGCTGGAAACTCAAGGTATTGGAGCCTCTGACACTATTCTCTCAGATGGGTCCGGAACCGCTGAGCAGGCACCGGCTTCTGAGGGTGTATTCAGACCTAAACATCTTTACATTAAACTGACTTCAGCTTCAAAGGCAAAGACTAAAGCACCTTCTAAAGCAAAGAAACAAACTCAAGAGCCACGTGGACAGGCCTCTATGCCCACAAAACAGATGCTTAAAGTGGCCGAAGACTTTATTACCTTTATCAGGAGTTCCCATCCCCCTCCAGATAAGAGGCCTAGGCAAGAGACTGACTATGAATCTTCAGATCCGGTTTCTATTTCTTCTGATTCCTCTTCTGATCAGGAATATTCTCTCCCCCCATATGAGGATTCTTATGCTGAAGAATCTATACCTTCAGCTTCTCCTCCAGAGGACTATTCTTTTGGGGAAACCTTGCATACCATGAGGGTGCATTTCCACTGGGAGAGCCAAGATTTTTCAGAATCTTAAAAAGAGTCTCAGGGATTCCCTTTTAGTACCTCAACACAGGCCTCTAGCTATTCCACCTGTGCTAGACATTGTAGATGTGTTTTCGGAGTCTAGTCTGACCCCTGACTCCTTACCTCCAGCTCCTGTTAAGCCTGACAGATATTACAGGGTTCCTGACTCTCATAAATTCCTTTTTAAAAACCCTGCTGCAGACCCAGAAACTATTTCACAGGGTCCCAAAGGAGTTAAGGCTTCCGCTGCAAAAAACCCTAGCCCCTCTGACAGGGATTCTAGGGCACTGGGTAGATGAGGAAAAAAGGTTTACACATCTGCTACCTTGGCTATAAGGGCCTTAAACTGTCAGTTTCATATGCTCAAATATCAGCAACATGTCATGGCATTGCTTAAACAGAAAATGTTCTTAAACTCAATGTACAGAAAACAAGGAAATGCAGGAATTGTTGCATATGCAGCTGAACAAGTCGAAAAGCATACTTTGCAATGTGATTTTGATTCTTTGGAGGCCTCCTGCAGGGCCGCAGTTACGGGTTCAGTAATTAGAAGTCATGCTTGGTTAAAGGAACAAAGTCTGCCTGATCATGTTAAAGGTAAATTATTAGATGCACCTTTATAGCATGATACTGTGTTTGGTGTTAAGGCAGAAGAGGTGTTAAAGAAAATGGAGGACAAAGCTAAATCTATGCAAACTATCAAATATTTTTTTACAAGTACAGCCACCTAGGTTTAGTAGACACTGGCCTACAAAGATTTGGTCCTTTCCTGTGTCAGACCTCAAAGGGGGGCAGATCCAGATGCCCTAGAGGCAGATCCCAGCCTCAAGGTTCATGCAGGTCAAAGCAATGGGGTGCTTCTACCTCCAAAGTTGGAGAAGACAAATCACAGCCATACAGGAAACAGTCCCAATGACTTCCCCCTGCTGGCACCAAGCACTTGCGTTCTGGCAGCACCCTTAGAGGGGAAAATTAGCACTTTTTTCACAAAATTGGCACACTGTAACCCAGGACAAGTGGTTTCTAAATATAGTGTCACAAGGATACAAGTTCCATTTCCATACCCTGCCAAAGGCAAACGGCTGGCCAGATCTCCCAAAAAATCAATGAGCAGAGGCTCAGACAAGTCTCATCCCTCATGGACATGAGGGCCATTCAACAGGTACCAGAGCAAGAGCAGGGACAAGGATTTTACTCAAGACTGTTCTTGGTACCCAGAAACGACAAGGTCTGGAGACAAATACTGGACCTATCTATTTTGAACACATTCCTTGATATACCAAAATTCAAAATGTTGACTTTGCAGCAGCTTCTGCCCATGCTGGGCAAGAATGCTTGGCTTGTGACTTTAGACCTAAAAGAGGCATACCTGCATGTCCCAATCAGACAGTCATGCAGAAGATTCCTCTGATTCAAGGCTGGCTCAATGCATTACCAATTCTCTGCACTGCCCTTTGGCTTATCTACTGCGACCAGGGTCTTTACAAAGTGCCTGGCACCATTAATTGCATTCTGCAGACAAAGAGGAATACAAATATATCCTTACTTGGACGACTGTCTAATTCAAGCAGAGAACAAGGACATTCTTCAAAATCTGGCGTTTGTGTAAAGACTTGTAACATGCCTAGGGTACACAGTCAATGAAAATAAATCAAAACTAATATCCTCTCATGAGATAATATTCCTGGGTGCAAGCTTAAATACAACTGCCCAGATAGCTTATCTCACGCCAGACAGTCAACTGACTACATATTTGAAAATGTTGGCAACTAAGTCCCAGTTATCTGTAAGAAAAATTCTGCAGGCTTTGGGCTTCATGGCATCCTGCATCCTACTAATTCCATATGCAAGACTGCATATGAGGAAACTTCAATGGTACCTCAAAAGTGTTTGGACTCAACATTGTCACAGCCTGGAAACAATGATTACACTCATTCCCTGCATGCAGCAGGAGTTTCGATGGTGGGCAAAGGCTTGTCACCAGAACAAGGGAAGCCATTCGCATTACCCCCAGCCAGGCAGATACTAACAATGGATGCCTGGGGGGCCCACATGGCTGGAAGACTCATTCAGGGCACATGGCCCTGAAACCAAATGCATCTACATATCAATCAAAAGGAGATGCTAGCTGTTCAGAATGGCCTGACAGCCTTCAAGGACCTACTTCATCCGGGAGTACTACTGATAGACAGCTCCATGGTCATGTGGCATATAAATAATCAGGGGGGCACACATTCTTACCCCCTTTGCAGACTAACCATGACTTTGTGGGACACAGCATTGACTTGCCAAGTACATCTGCAGGCGCAATTCCTGCCAGGAAACGAAAACACTCTGGCAGACTAAGCAGAAACCTCATGGATCCCCACGAGTGGCAGCTGGATCCACAAGTCTTCAGCATGATAACAAGGAAATGGGGATGCCCAGACATAGATCTATTTGCCTCCCCTCACAACTACCAACTAAAAAGATTCTGCACAAGCGACTTATCACAGACAAGCATTGAAAGTGGATGCCCTATCTTTCAGCTGGAAAAACCTGTCAGTTATATGCCTTTCCTCCGCTGCCTCTCCTCCCCAAAGTACTCCTAAAGGTCAGACAGGAGAAGCCAAAGATGATACTGATTGCCCTAGACTGGCCATGCCAGTACTGGTATCCAATCCTAAGTAACTTGTCTCAATGCCCAGTTTGGACCTTACCTCAAATACCTCATCTACTGTCCCAGCAAAACGATCAGATCCTGCACAGCCAACTCAGTACTTTAAACCTGGCAGCATGGCGGATAATGTAGTCATACAAAACACACCTCTCAGTAAAGCTGTGGTGGATGTCATTTTGGAAGCCAGAAGGCCTAGTACTAGAAAATCATAGGCTGGAAAATGGAAGAGTTTCTGTGCTTGGAACCAGATACAAGGAATTGATACAGCTGTTCCAAATATTCATCAGATTTTGCAATACTTAACTGAGATGCTGGACAAAGGCCTATCTTCAATTAGGATTCATGCCTCTGCCATTTCGGCTCATTACAATACAGAGCCACCAATCTTTTCTCATCCTTTTTTAAAGCAGTACCTCAGAGGAGCCAAAAACTTAAGGGCCCCAAGGAGATCACCAATGCCTGCATGGGACCTCAGCTATGTCTTTGAAAAACTCACCCTGCCTCCTTTTGAGCCAGCTGCTACTGCTGACATAAAGTTATCTTGGAAAAACAGCTCTTCTCCTAGCAATAACTTCTGCAAGACTGATTTCAGAGCTACAGGCACTCATGGCTGTGGAACCTTTTATCATGTTTTATCCAGACAGGGTCTCTCTGAGGACAAACCCAACATTTATGCCTAAGGTGGTGTCCATTGTGGCAATTAACCAAACTATTCATCTGCCAACTTTTTATCCAAATCCACAGAACAAAGGGAAGAGAATTCTGCATTCTGTGGACGTACAAAGACAACTTTAGATTCTACTTGGGACAGAACCAAAATTTTCAGGAAGACAGAGCAATTACTAGTGGCATATGCTGCAGGATCACAAGGAAAGGCCATCTCAAAGCAGACTATTTCAAAGTGGATAGGGCACCGCATTCGTTTCTGCTATTTACACCATGGCAAGCCAGTGCCTAAGGGTATTAGGCCACATTCAGCCAGAGCTGCAGCCACTTCAGCAGCCTTTCTCAGGGGATTACCAACCAGACATATTAGAGGCTGCTACTTGGAGTTCAGCGCACACCTTTACAAAGCACCATCATCTGCCTCTACTCTAAATCCAGGGCAGGCTTTGCTACTGCAGTTCTGCAAGGCCTCATAGCCACTCCTAATGCTGTTTAGCTCCAGCCTCCCAACCATAGCTTTGGGACTCTACCCAAATGTAATGACTGCAGCAGTGAAACACGAAGAACGTAGTACAGTTGTGTGCACTTAACATAAATGTAGATGTTAGTGTGTATTCATTGTTGCAGTCCAGGTTACCCACCCGCCATCCCCCTTTATTCTGATGGAACTTTTCTTTCCTTCTCTGATTTATACAACCTATGTGGTGTATTTGCTTGTAGACGAAGGTAAAGTTTATATTGTATGTATTTTTACATCTATATATATATATATATATATATATATATATAGATATATATATATATATAGATATATATATATATATAGATTTATAGATAGATATAGATATAGATATATAGATATATATATAGATATATATATATAATAGATGTGTGTGTGTATATATATATATATATATATATATATATATATATATATATATAAATAAATTTTGGCTACCCTTTTTGGGGGCACCTGACATCTGGGGCAAGAAAAACTGAAGAAAATGGCATCGGCTGCTTCTTTTATACCCCTGACGTCAGGGAAGGAGCAACAGCAGCCGACGCAGGACCCACGACTTTGGAATTCAGGCCGACTGTGGGCAGCCTGCCAGCAGGATTACCCAAATGTAATGACTGCAACAGTGAATACACTCGAACATCTACATTTATGGTAAGTGTACACAACTGTACTTTTTTGATAGATTTCCAGAGTGTATACAGTTTCATCCAGATAGCAAGGCAGTCCAGGAGATTTGTCCATTTTTGTCTGGGAGTCAGTCATTTTCAAGTTTTCAAACTGCCCTTTGGCCTCATCACAGCACCCAGGTTGTTCAGCAAATGCATGGCAGCAGTGGCAACACATCTCCTGGTGTGAAGGTTCCAGGTGTTCCCCTACTTTGTCTCATGACTGCATCAATAGGTCCCTATTAAGTCATTCCAGAGACTTCTTGCCCCACCTAGCTTCACACTTGGGAATTACGATCAACTTTATCAGGAGCTACCTGAAATCCGCACAGAAGCTTGAGTAGTTGAGTGTACTTAGCATCCTGTGACCTCTAATAGCCTGAGTCCCACAATACAGAATCCTTTCTCTGTCAGATAGCTTCAGAGGTCCTTAATCACCCTAGTCCTCCAGCCAGAGTTGTTCTTTGGCTCTTAAGTTCAATGACTGCAGTAATCACTGTGCTTCAGGCAGGATTCTACATGAGAGCCCTGCAGTGAACATTTTCAATACAATGTTGCTTGAGGTTTCGCACTCTTCAAGCACCAGTGCATCTCACACCGATGTGCAGGAAACACATTTGTTAGTGTTTGAGCACACCTATAGTATCTTGGGGTCAGTGATTCATCCTACCACCCTTGGCAGCTTCTGTGACCACTGATTCTTACCTTCTGTGGTGGTGGGCCATTAGGAAGTGAAGATAGTTCACAGTAGATGAGCCTCAACTGAGGCATGTCTTCATATGAATATCTTTGAGATGAGGGCAGTACTCAGACTCTGTCCCTGAGGGTGTAATAGCCATCCAGATGGTCAACATGGCAGTAGTCTGCTATATTGTTGAACAAGGAGGAATCCATTCATACCTGCTGTGCTGGGAAGCAGTGAGTCTCTGGCAGTGGGTAGTATTTTCCCGATGCTTTCTGGTTGCAGTGCACATCCTAGGGAGTTGCAGTGTTCTAGCAGACAGACTGTGCAGGTCTATTTTTATGCCTCATGAATGGTTTCTCAGACCGTGATGTCATTGATTTCGTTTCTGGTTTCAAACTTGCTGTGATCTTTCTCACTTCTTGCCTAAGCTACAAATGCAGTAGGGACTCCTTATGCCTTTCCACCCTTCCCTTTTAATAACCAAATTTATTTGGAAAGCAGTGAGGTACTAGGTTATTCTAATTGCACTACTTTAGTCCAGTCAGGTTTGGTTTCCCATTCTTTGGCTTCATCAGAAACGTTCTCCATGGAAGTTGAATGTGCATCCATACCTTCTGCCTCACCTCTCTGGGCAGCCTCCGAGTTTAAAAAAAAAAAAAAAAAAACCTGAAATTGACCACATATTTCTCTAGTTTTAATGGTGGCCATAGGTGCCAGGCTGTCTTCCTCACTCATTCGGATTTTATCAGCCTCACAAAAACACAATACTAGGAAGGTCTGCTTTTGCAAATGGAAAAGTCATCATATGGGGTTTTTCCAAAAGTTTGGACCCTTGTTTTTTTTTTTTTTTTTTAAGCTCTTCTTCCATCTGTTTTATATTTATCTGAATTGTTTAAAAACAAATTTAGATCTGAAGTAGTTACTTAATTTGTTTTGCAACCTGTGGGTATCTGATCCGACCTCAGATCTGAGCCGGCAGCTTCACTAGCTAAAAGATCCAAGCTCCTAGCTGCTCCTTCTACCCATAATCCCCTGCTGCCTACTGTATTACCCCAGATCGAGTTTGCCACGGCTGAAGCAGCTACTTGTGAAGAGCTCCTTAGGCTTGGTGAGATTGTTTCATTTTTCTCTCAGAGAAAATATCTTTAAATATCTTTAAATTTAATTATTGTTTAGTTAGCGTGTGTTGTGGTAGTAATTCCCCTAGTAGAATTAGAGTTTAGAACCCTTTTCTGTAGTAGTTTTTAGTCTTAGCGTCGCGTGTTGTTCCCCTCCCCCCTTAGTGTTTGGGTGTGTGTATTGTTAAGAAATGGCTGAAGGGCCCAAGGCCGTTTTTTCTAAGTGCTCTGAGTGTTCTATAAGCTTTCCCCAGCTGATGGTCACACTCAGTGCGTTTTGTGCCTGGGAGTGGGCCACTTATCAATGGCTTGCCCAATTTGTGCAGCCTTTAATCCCTGGGTAAATAGGGACAGGAAGAACAAGCTGATCCTGGCGGACTTACTTCCCCAGGACTCTGCTTCTTCTTTTTCCCCCTCGAAGGCTCAGGCTGCTTCTGTAGCCCCAGTGCCTTCAGCTCCCCCTGCTCTGCCTGGTACTCAAACTCCCTCTGCTATGCAGGGTTCGGGGGACGCAAGTGCTTCTGTCTCCAAAGAAAAGAGACATAAGAAGAAAGACAAGCACAGGTCTCATAAAATGCGGGCTGAGGATCACTCCTCAGCCCCCCCCCATCTAAAGTTGTTAGCTCTCCCTCGAAGGTCTCCGGATCCTCACCCTCTCGGCTCCGTTCGCCTTGGTTCACGCCGGAGCTGGAGGAGTACCGGTCTCCTTCGAGGTCGTCGAGGCGGCCCTCCCGGCCCGCCTCGACAACTTCCTCTAGATCGACCAGGAGCCTTAGCGACACGGACATGGATTGGATGATGCGTCGATTTCTGCAGAACCAAATACAGATGGGGGTGCTCTTGCCCCCCCCCCCCTCAGGGTGGGGAGCACAGTCCCTCTCTTTGCTCCGATCACTCCTTCTCCGACCCGCTTTAGGGTTTTGGAGTCATCAGATCCCGGCCCTTTCGGAGCCGGGGTTTCGTCGGCGCCGATAGCTTCGGTATCTTCGTCGACCGTACCCTCGAGCATATCGGATCCGTGGGGAGTGGTGTCTCCGGCGCAGTGTCAGACGGAGCACACTTCTCTCTCGGATCCGACTGCTTCAGCTCCGCCGATCCCTGCTTCGGAGCCGAGGAGACTACTTTCGGAGCCTGGGGAAAGTAGTTCTCCTTCGGCTTTTGAGGTAGTGAAGAGGGTGCTGTCGAGGTCTTCCAGATCCTCGGTCTGGGCCTCGGATCCTCCCGCTGTCCCTATGCATGTGGGTCTATTCTCCATCATCCATCCTATGGGACAGCCTGCTCAAACCCTCCAGTTAGTTCCCTTAGCGGAACAGGACCTCGTGGGCGAGCCCTCCTCCGACAGTCCCACCGAGGAGGTGCCTCGCAAATGGCAGTGTAAAAGGAGGCGCTTGGACTCCCTTGAGTCCCTCACCACGGACACGGATTTGGATGAAGGGGAAGGTTTCCCAAGGTCACCGCCCGAGGATGTCTCCTTTGGAGATATCATGGAAATGTTGCATATTAGAGGGGGGTGGTCTGCCCAAAAACCTTCCTCAGACGAATCTGTGTTCCTGGAGGCGTTTGAGACAGGCCCGTCTACCCCCTGGTGGACTTGATCACCACCAGGACGTGGAAAGAGCCCGACAACGTGGAGCCAATCCCTAGACGTCCCGACAAAGTTCTTAGCCCCCCCCCCCCGCAGATGGGCAGTCCTGGGCTAAGGGGTCCCCTGTTGATGCCATGTTGGTGGCGGCCGCCACGAAGAAGGAACTTGCACAGGAGAGTTCCTCGGTCCATCCTCTGGGTAAGGAATCTCGGGCGATGGACCGTATTGGGAACCGGATGTTTGCTTCAGCAACCTTCTCCATAAGGGTGCTAAACTATATGGCACACATTATCAGGCTACAGCAAGACTTAAGGAATACGCTGCAGCCCCCCAGAGTCCATGATGGTCGCGGATAAAAGCACATTTGCGACTTGTATGGCCACTCTAAAGTCCATCTCTAACACGTCCATGTGGCTACTCTCATGCTATGGAGGGAGCCGCTAGGATTAGCGGAGCCGGGGTAGTCTTGCGACGTCACGCGTGGCTCCACCTTTGCAATTTCACGGAACCCTTCAAGGCGTCCTTCGCGAATGCGCCCTTTGACGGATCTTTGCTTTTTGGCAAGACCGTACGCGAAACACTGGTCCAAAGCGAGACGGATGGGAAGACACTGCCTTCCGTCGGGGTCCGCTTCTCGAATCCCCAATGATCCTTTTCAAGGAATCAGAGGGGACAAAAGAAGTTGTGGTTCCGCAAGTCTCAGCAGTCTCATCCGGCTTCGGACCCCTCGTCCTCTAGAGGCAGAGGAGGAAAAGGTGGACGCCGGCCCAGAGGCAGAGGGGGGGGGGGCCGCGTAACTTTGGGTCTAGGGAACCTTTCTCGGACAGGCCCGCGCAACTGCCCTGAGGGCTTACCCGGCTGTCCCTCTCTGGAGGCAGTCGGGGGGGGGGGGCGTTTATCGGAGCATCTGTCAAATTGGGAGTCCATCACGACAGATCGATGGGTGCTCCGAATCATATCCAGAGGTTACACCATTCCCTTCATGAACCTACCCCCCAAAGTCAAGCGCCTCCCCAAAGTCCCACCTGATCAAAGGGAGGCAGCAGCTTCAGAGGTGTCAAAGCTGCTAGAAAAAAGAGCCATCCAGCCCGTCCCCCCAGACCACTCTGGATTAGGCTACTACTCCAGGTTCTTTTTGGTGCCAAAGAAGTAGGGGCACTTAAGACCGATTCTAGATCTCTCCGCCCTGAACCTGTTCGTCCCCAAGGAGAAGTTCCGGATGGTCACTCTTCAGTCTATTCTCCCCCTTCTTCGGAAGAACGACTGGATGTGCTCTATAGACCACAAGGATGCGTAGTACCACATTCTGATGGACAGGTGATCCAGGAGGTTTCTCCGCTTCCGGCTGGGAGACCGTCATTATCAATTCAGAGTTCTCCCGTTCGACCTCAACTCAGCCCCCGGGGTGTTCAAGGTCATGGCAGTGGTTGCAGCCCACCTGAGACTCCAGGGCATCCAGGTGTTCCCGTACCTGGACGACTGGCTCCTTGCCTCCCCCAACAGGCAAGAACTCTGTGTTGCAAGGGATTATGCTCTGACTCTCGCCCAGAGTTTGGGCATATCAGTGAATCTTCAAAAGTCCTTCCTTCAACCAGTGCAGGTTTTGGAGTTTATAGGGGCCAAATTGGACACTCATGTCTCGGGCCTTCCTAACCCCGGACAGGCTCAACAGCTTATCACATCAGATCTTAGCCCTTCTTTGAAGCCGAGCTCCTGCGGCGGAGTTAGTCCTGAGGCCTTGGGGTCTGTGGCAGCGGCCATCGGTCTCTCTCTTCATGCTCGCCTACGAATGAGGGTCTTACAGTGGACTCTTCAAGTTCAGTGGTCACTAGTGTTTCACCCACTGAACACTCCTGTTCCACTGAGCAGAACTTGCAGGGACTCCCTCCTTTGGTGGCTTCACTCGCGAGAGCTGCAGGGAGGGAGACCCTTTGTATTGCCCCCACCCCAAACCACGTTGACCACGGATGCTTCTCGCCTAGGGTGGGGGGGGCATTGTTCAGGCAGAACCGTCCAAGGCACGTGGACCCCCATAGAGGCCGCTTTGTATATCAATGTCCTAGAGATGAGGGCAGTGCTTTTAGCGTTGCAAGCTCTCCACGACCTTCTCCCTCTAGGGGGACTATTGCGATCCAGACAGACAACATGGCGGTAGTCTGGTACATAAACAAACGGGGAACCAGGTCTTATCCCCTCTGCCAAGAGGCCATGAGAGTGTGGGAATGGGCGATATCCACCAACAACTTTCTGGTAGCAACGCACATTCCGGGTCGGTCCAGCATATTGGCGGACAAACTGATTTGGGTGATTCTCACCCCGTATGAGTGGTCTCTCAATCCTTCAGTTGCGAACCAGATCTTCCACGCATGGGGTTGGCCTCGCTGCGATCTTTTCGTCTCTCTGTCAAACACAAAGTGCAGCGAGTATTTCGCAATACTTCCCCCTTCAGGGGAGTCCCCGAGAGACGCTCTGGTGCATGCTTGGCCACCCGGTCTTCTTTATGCTTATTCCCCTCCTCCCGCTTATGACTAAGTTCATTCAGAAAGCACGTCGGGTGGGGAGCAAAGTTATCCTCATAGCCCCGTTCTGGCCTCGTCAGATCTGGTTCCCTTATCTGCGGTCTCACAGTATAGTTCCTCCATGGATCCTGGATCCCATTCCAGATTTGATTTCGCATCCTGCGGGATGTCAAACCCCGAACCTGCTAAACCTCAAGCTGACTGCTTGGTTAATCCAGTTCCTCTGATGGCTAGGACTCCCGGTATCTCATCACCAGTGAAGGCCATTCTGGTGGCGGCCCATAAGCCTGCTACCAGAAAAATTTACAATAGTAAATGGAAACGTTTTTCCATCTGGGCCCAGGGCAAGGGCCTGGATCCTTTTACAGTCCCTATTCCAACGATTCTGGATTTTCTGTCGCTAATCTTTCAAAAAGGAGTGAGCGCTTCCACTGTTAAAGTACAACTAGCAGCCATTTCCCATTTTCACGTGGGAGATGGACTGGGATCTGTAGCATCTTCAAAGATATGCAAAATCTTCTTGAGGGACATTTTTCTTTTTAAGCCACCAGTAAAGTCGGTGCTTCCTCCATGGGACTTAACTTTAATCCTACAAGCTTTGACAAGTCCACCTTTTGAGACTGCCACCTCGGTTCCGTTAAAATTCTTGTCTTGGAAAACAGCCTTTTTAGTGGCGCTTGCGTCAGCCTGGAGGGTTTCAGAACTCCAAGCCCTGTGCATGAAACCCCCCTACCTCATTTTTCACAAGGATAGAGTGTCTCTCAGGACTAACCTGTCTTTCCTACCAAAGGTGGTTTGAGTCAAATGTTAACCAGTCAATCAATTTACCGGTATTCTTCCCAAATTTTCAGATCAAAGGGGAGTACACATTGCACAAACTGGATGTACACAGACAACTATGTTTCTACCTGCACAGGACTAAAGATTTTCGCAAGTCTGATCAGTTGTTTGTGTCTTTTGCCAAATCAGCTATGAGAAAGGCAATTTTTTAAGTAACCCTAACTAACTGGATTTCTCAGTGCATAATCCACGGGTATACGTCCTCAGGTAAACCAGTTCCTATGGGAATCCACGCTCATTCAACCTGATCCATTGCTACACCAGCAGCCTTCTGGTCCAGGGTTCCTCTGGACGACATATGTTCAGCAGCTACTTGGTCCTCTTCTCATACGTTCATTTCCCATTATAAATTGGTTATAATTTCGAGGAGTAGGGCTTCCTTTGGCTTCGCGGTGCTTCGGAATATCCTTCCGTAAGGCCACCCAGGGTTATTTTTATAGGTAGCTGGGGACTCTGTCCCACAGGTTGCAGAACAAATGAAGTAACTACTTCAGATAAAGAAGTTATGTACTCACCATAACGTTCCATCTGAGGTAGGTACTTCATTTGTCTGCATCCGACCCCCCCCCCCCCTCCATGCCCCCTAACCATATCATGATACCTGGTCACCTGAAAAATGTTATTTTTCATGAGTTTAGGCAATACTTGATCCTCTGTCGAAGGTGTGAATTTTTGGACTGAAACTCGATCTGAGGTAATACAGTAGGCAGCAGAGGATTATGGGTAGGGGGAGGAGCTAGGAGCTCAGATCTTTTAGCTATTGAAGCTGCCGGCTCGATTCCGAGGTCGGATCCGATACCCACAGGTTGCAGACAAATGAAGTACCTACTCAGATGGAACGTTATGGTGAGTACATAACTTCTTTCTTTTCAAGTATTAGTTATCAGCCATTTCAGACTTCCATGTAGGCAAGAATCAAACTTCCGTTTCCTTAAAGATTTTCAAAGCCTTTTTGAAGGGCAACTTTTTGTTGAGACCTCAGTCCAATAAGAGATCCTTCTCTCTCATGAGATTAATGTCATGCTGTAGGCATTAACTATGGTCTCCTTTTGAGCCCCCATCTTCACTGGACCTCTTATTTTTGACTCTGAAACCCGTCTTTAGTGGTAGTCATTTATACTAGGAACATTTCTGAGCTAAAAGCATTCTTGCAGACCTTACCTTGTGTCGTAAGGGTAGGGTTTCTTTGAAAACCAACCCTCATTTCCTAGCGAACGCGACTTCTGATGCAAACCTTAATCAGATGCTCACTCTACCAGTGTTTCCCGATTTTTCAAAGTGGAATATACGTTGCATTTTAAGGATGATTGTCTGCTTGGGTTTTATTTGCATTGTGTGAAGGATATCCGAAAGTTAGACCAGCTTTTTTGTCTTCTTAAAAGTCAAATTGGAGCAACAGGGAATATCTGAAGTAACATTGTCCATGTGTTTTTCTAAATGTATACTTTGTTTATAACAAAATGGGGTTAACTTTACCTGGCAAATGAAAGGCGTATTCAACTAGAGCTGTGGCTACCACCGTGGCTTTTTATGCCATAGTTCCTGTTGAGATTTGTGCTGTAGCTACTTGGTCTGCAGTTTCCTTCAATGAACATTTCTTTTATGACTGAAATAACTCAGACATAGTCATTAGACTCTGGAATCCCATTCCCACCTTGGCCCTTGATTAAAGTACTTTTCCTGCCATTCTTTCTGCTTATGAATTGTTTCAAAATGCAATACTGGCACATTATACACAGGTTGTGGAATCAATAACTATTAGCAGGATTACAAATAAAGCCAATAACATTTTATAGTAACATTTAAAGCTAAAATGTACATAAACTGTTATTGTGCAAATACATTTTAAAAGCTGTATCCCTTGCATTATACATTCAACGTTACCAAGTTAATTCACAAAAGCTCATTTGCACAAAAAGCTCTGTGTACTTTTGTGCGATGGTGCCAACATTTCAAAACTATGTTGACACGTGAAATACATTTATTTTCTTACAAGCACACCCCCTACTCTGTATAGAAAACGGCTTTTATAAACACTAGTAGAAGGCAAGGACACAAGTACATGCACTGACAATATTTCTATCTCCAGAATGTTGTTTATCGCTCAATAAGCCTATATTATGGTGCCTAAACAGGAACAGAAGTGTAGAGTCCTGCACACACCCACCGTCAGCTAGGTTTACAGACCGTTCCTTGGGGGGGGGGTGAAGTCAGCAAATGTTTCTTTCTACTCCAGCTTCGCTTTTATTTATTTATTTTGCAAATCTATGTTAACCTGTATCTGATTAATACCGGAAGTGGGAGGAGGGCGGCGCATATGTAACAGTACAGCAAACAGCAAGTACGGACTCAGACGCGACACCGAGGGGAGCACAAACTTTACGGATAGGACATCTGCGTATCTGATTACTCCTGGAAGTGGGAGGAGGGGAGGAGGGCGCCGCATATGCAACAGTACAGCAAGTACAGACTCAGAGACAGGGCACCGAGGGAAGCATAAACTTTAGAGGGGACATCTTCAGTAGATTAATAAATAAAAATTGCGCCCTTTACGAAACCGGCCTGTACAGCATGATCTGCCCTTAACAAAGCCGAACTGGGACGGGTCAAATGTTTGGAGGTTCCCAATGTCTTTGTTAATGTTCCATGATGATGCGTTCCATAGCCTTGCAGACCAGGCTAGTCAGGCTTATAGGGCGATAGTTACCCGGGTCAGTTGTGGCCCCTCCTTTGTGGAGAGAAATAACAGTTGCTGTGCACCATTCTATGGGCACGTAGCCTGTGGAGAGGCTGAGGTTGAACTGCATGTTTAGGTGTGGGATTAGTTTGTTCTATAGTTCGTTTAAGACGTAGCCTGGGACCACCATCTGGTCCCATTGCCGCTGTGTTTTTGGCTTTTGAAAGGGCTGTTTTCACCTGTGCGTCTTTAATTTTTGGGACACTACACTTTTCTGGTATTGTTGTGGGCCCTTTTAAGAGGTGAGAGAGGGTGTTCAAGTTTGCACTGAATTTATCTGTCAGGTTGTTGGCAATATCAGTAGGTTCAGTATATTTTGTGCTATTTTGCACTAGTTCAGTGCATATCTGCGAGTTGCCACTTAGATTCTTAACTGCAAAGCCTTCTTTAGTTATGATATCTTTTGAATCCTTGGCTATTTTTCTTTCGAAGTTCGCCTTGGATGATTTCATGAGGGACTTTCGTTTCTTACTGATACTAATCAGGGATGTTTTTCCTTCTTGGGATTTGCTTTTTTTCTGAACTAGTTTCCTCTTCCTATTGTTTAGCCTGTTTATTGCAAAGGTCCACCAAACTGGTTTCCTTCTCTTAGGGGAGTGAGTCTTGGTTTTGCTAGGGATGGCATGATCCATGCATCCTTGTAGGTGCTCATAGAGTGCATTTGGAAAGGTTTCTGCATCTTGGGCAGCGTTATCCTTTAGCGTGGGGGCTGTGAAACTTGCCACCCCTGTCTTAAGTAAGGTGAAGTCTGCTTGCTTTAGAGAAGTTTTTTTTACTGTGGCTTCCTTAGTTGGGGATGGTGGGTGGGGTGTGGACATCCAGAGTGATTAGTTTATGGTCTGATCTAACCAGTGACTGGTTGACCTCCGGTGTGGAACACCTGTTGCCCATGTTGGTGATGACCAAGTCCAGTATATTTTCACCTGTGGTAGGGGAGTTTACCTGCTGATCCAGGGCGTTTGAGTTGATGAATTCCAGGAAGCGCTGGGCCTGGGAATTTGTACTAGAGTAGTTTTCCCAGTGAATGGTAGGGTAATTGAAATCGACCAATGTCAGGGTGTTCGGTAAGACCTTCATGTTTTCCAGTGTTTCCAGAAAGGTGGAGTGGTGGTCCTGGGTCATGGAGGGTGATCTGTAGCAGGCCACAATTTGCGCTGCAGATTTGCCCGATGTTAGTTGCACATAGATGGTCTCAGAGGGATGATCTCAGAGGTGGTATGCTGCACCACTAACCTGGAGTTGTAGGTATCCTTGATGAATATGGATACACCCCCTCTTTTTGTGTTTCGGTCCTTGTTCTTTTGCTGAAATGTGTGGTATGAGTTGTAGCCCGATAGTGCTGGGGTGCTCTCTGGAGCCTTGAAGCAGGTTTCACTTACTGCACAGATGTCAACGTTCTCCATACTGAGGAGTGCTTTGAGCGCATGCATTTTGAGATTTAAACTCCTGGCGTTGAGTAGCATAACCCTCAGTTTTTTGTTAATTGTGCTGTTTACGGAGGTGGGTATGACTTGTGAGCCTTGCCTAAATAGGCACTATGGGGGCAGCAAGAGCCTTGGCCAGTACTCGAAAGCCTAGGGGTGACAGGTGCAAGCAGTCTCTTGCAAAGCAATGTGGCTTGTCAAGCATGTCGTCCCAGGCTGACGGACACTGGATCCCCTTTGAATGACACCAGAAGCTTAGCCAATTGTTGAAATTGATCATTTTTTTCTTTATATTGAGGTATCATTCTTGGTGAGGGCAGGATGCTACTCAGGGTCATGGTCATACCAGCCTGGGCTACATGATCAGAGAACTCTTCCATGTCTGTGTTCATGTAGTCCAGGGAGGTACGTCTCTCATCATTCACACCAATGTGAACCATGACAGAGTCGGATTTTTCTTGTTTTGGAGTGACCTGAGTGCTTGTGTTATGTGGCAGATTCTGGCTCCCGACAGGGAGCTAACAGTAACCTTCTGCTTGTCCAGCCTAGTGAGTGGTACTTCACTGTGCTTGACTGTAGCGTCTGCTGTTACTAGTGTGTTAGCTATGTTATTTCACCTTAAGGGCTGGGATTGTGTGGCACACGTGTTGTCTGGTTTGTGGTGGTAGGTGCAGGTTGTTTGGGTGTCTGCTTTGGAGGTCTCTGATGCTTTTGCAGGTTTTTATTTAGAGCCTCTGAGTATGATTTTGTGTATTTGTGTATTTTTTGCCAATGCTGTTTTAGTAGGTCTTTGTGCGGCTGGAGGTGTGGTGCAAGTGTTAACCTTCTCTTGACTGACTGTTCCAGTCTTGGGTGGAGACAGCTTAGCTTCCAGTTTGGCTGTATAATTGCATTTCTCGCATATGTTAATGTTTTGTGGTAGGAGGAGAGGGTTGTCTGTGTACATGAAGCAGTTGTAACATTGCCTCAGGTTACCCAGATTCACCAGCTGGACTGGAGAGTGCACTTGAAGTTGCCCTTTCATCATGCTTGAATAGTAGGATAAGCTGTTTAGTCGCTTGGTTGGTGAGGGGTAAATAGAGCCTTGCCCTGCTGGGCAATTGGTGTCAGGGTATATTAGTGCTTGCTATTAGGTCTGAGCAAATGCTAAGCTGTAAGATGCTTTTTTGAGTGCTTAGGCTGAGAGTTAGACTAGTTTCAAGGGAATAACTGAAGAGGAGACTTAGTGGAGCCGGGAATAATTTAACCGTAGCTGAACAGCACTGCCCGGTGCGCAAAACTGTGCAAACATGTTTTTATAGTAGGGAAATGAAAGTGAAATTAGCCCAAAATGCCCAATAAACTACTAACTTCTGGGCTGGAACCACTCCTCCAGGGACAGGTTGCTCAAAGCTCCCCTCTCTCACCGGTGAACAGAGAAACTTCCTTCTATCCAAGTAAGGTATGGGCAACTCAAACTAGCATCACAGCCCTGAATTCAGCACTAGCCTAATGCAGCAAGGAGACAGGACGTCTAGAGCTAGACGTTTTTTCTATTGTCTTGGAGAGAAGTAGTTACTAGGTTTAAAACGTAACATGTGTTTTATTGCTTTATGACTTCCTAGCAGCTGCACAGATCCGAGAGATATGTATTTCTCACACAGAGATGTGAAAATTCTGTTAAGTTTCTGTTTAGCCTGGAAACTGAATCAAGTGACAGTGATGTCATCCATGCTAACCCAACAGTAATATTTGATATTGATTTAAGAACTCTCAGAGAGACTGTGCTTTTTGTATTTTGTCTTTGACCTGGAAGCATCCATTCATCATCACATCTGCACTTCTGTGTAACTGATATTCAGGGCATAATATCTCTCTTAGATGTAGATAGGAATATAATAAAGATTAGTTAAGATTTTTTCTGTAGTTATTTGAGACTGTCCTGCAATGTTTTAAAGTATTTCCTGTGATTTTGAACTCTGAAGATACTGTGTTGATTGAATATTCTGTTTTTCTTTCATTATTAAATATATTTAAACTTATCTTTGTGGCTGATATTTGAGAGACATATTTAAGCTCTGAGTACTTGCATATGTATTTGGTGACACTGTAGAGGCCACTCCTAAATAGCCTTGCTCTTGGTCAAAACTACCATTTGGATTAATAATAACATTACACAGTAGGATTGGACATACTTTGTAAGGACCCTTTAGCTGATAAGACTAGGTTGGTGGCAGTGAAAACTACCTTATAGTCTAGGCAGAAGGGGGCATAGCTAGTACACCTGTCCCAGCCTTCCCCAGGTGTCTCTGTCTCTGTGTGTCTCTCTCTGTCTCTGTGTGTCTCTCTCTGTCTCTGTGTGTCTCTCTCTGTGCGCGCCTCTCTCTGTGCGAGTGTGGGTCTCTGTGTGGGTCTCTGTCTGTGTGCGCGCGTGTCTGTGTGCGCGCGTGTCTGTGTGCGCGCGTGTCTGTGTGCGCGCGCGTGTCTGTGTGCGCGCGCGTGTCTGTGTGCGCGCGCGTGTCTGTGTGCGCGCGCGTGTCTGTGCGCGCGCGCGTGTCTGTGCGCGCGCGTCTCTACTTCTCTCGCTCTGTATAGAAATCAAAGCTCAGTGTGTGTATGTCAGCTACTTGGGCAGGAGCACAAATCACTGGTTGGACAGAGAGGGTGCTGAAGGTCTTGGCCCCTCAGCTGAGATCTTAGCCCTATAGCTGTGCTAGTGGGGAGTCTTACTAGGGATCTGGAGAAAGAGGGAGAAACCAGCCCCGGACTGACTGTGATCTGTGTGCGCTCTTAAGGGAAACTGTACTTTACTATGTGTATTCTTGTCATTGTCGTCTTGTGTATGACCCTCACTGTTGCCAGTGGTAAGGATTGAGGCTTATTGATTACTGGGCCACTGCACAGGCATCACAGAAGTAATTAGCACAGTTATATATTTGATTCTCTCCCAGGGCCTTCTCTTTCTAGCCCTGATGCTGGATTTTGAGGAAAGTGAAAGAAAACAGGGTTATGTAACGTGTTTCAGTTTGTTGCATTTGCATGAAATTACTGTTTGTTCGTGTCCCTGGGCTCTAATTTTGGATTGCATTTTCTGTCAGATATAATCTGTCAAAATGTTCTATGGTCATCTGCTACTGTCTGAATTTCAAGATTTTATATCTATCAGAAAATGCTTGCTAATGGAAAAATAGTATGATAGTTTAACTACATTACAAGGTATATTTTCTTCCTGTAGTATGACAGTGTTTTACTGATTTTCACGCATTTAAATGAAGGAAATAACTGGAGTGGCGCTCATGGGGAATGACCTTACCTGTGGGTGTGGCTGAAACAAGCATGTTTCATGAATATGGTGTGGGTGAGGCTTAAAGGGCACCGGACCACTACTTTGCCTAGGGCGCCATTTCAGCTAAGGCCGACCCTGGTACTTACCATAAAGCTAAATACACGCTAGTTTGTTCCATCCAGTTCAACATTCCCTCTGTCTCTTCTCCATCCCAAATTGTCACTTTTTGGGCTCCTTGCTGTCTTTGTCGGCCTATTGCTGTCACTTTTATCTTTTGCTCAGGACGATTTAGGTTGTTAGACCTGTATTTTTTCTTTGTGTGTTTATTATTGCTACAAGTAGGCAAACTCAAACAGAGGTAATCTGTGGACTAAATGGGATTATGAGTAGGGGAAGAATCAGATCCCTGGATCCAAAGCTCTTGAAAAAGCACTGAGATCAAATCCAGTTTTAAACCAGACGAAACAAGACAACATGGATCTAGCATTATGGTAAGTATATATTTTTGTGTTCAAACACACTGCCTTACTTGGCATATAGGGTAGTAGTGCCCTGCTACCCCCGCCGACAGTTGAAGTTCAGAATTTTTTTCACTTGATGTCTGTGAGGGTGAAGTATCAATCACCTGACAGGAGTGATTGGAGCAGATGCATCTTCTCAGAATGTGTAACTAGCTATAACTAAAAAAAAAAATAAAATAAACATTGTTCATCTGAAAACATGTTATCTGATAGAAAAAAATATTTTCTTACCTTGGCTAGGAAATAGTTACAAGCCGTTTAATTCTGGTGCTCAGAAATCTTAACTTGAAAAATGCCTACAGAGGTATTCCTGAGGAAGACGTGTCATAGGATTCTGCCATAGACTGGGACAGTTCTTCACCTGTAGATTGCCAAGCCCCAATCTCCGATTTAGAAAGAACTTGGTCCTTGCATCCTCCTTTGGAGGATTTTTCCATTTTCCAGACAATAGCCAGGGTAAATAAGGCGTGTTTATGGGAACAATTGGATGTTCCCCTCAAAGTTTCTTAAATTCCTTCAGAACAAGTCATAGTGGCAGACAAGCTGAGCTAGACCAGGACCAACCCTCATAAATGTAAATTGACTAAAGATTTCTTTTAGGAAGTGATCCAGTTGTTGGGGGCACCTCAGGATCTTTTTACCTCCTTTCAAAACAGGCAGCTGAAGAAAGTTCTGCTCTAGGGCTCCTTGCAGGCAATCCTGGAGAACAGATGCATTTTATTGTTAAGGATGGGAATGTTACTTTATGCACTTCCACCCTTTCCACTGATATCCAGAAGTAATCCCCCCCCCCCAAAAAAAAAAAAAAACATTGTCGTTGACTCCCTTTTGGTCCAGGCAACATTGCCTCTCCCTTCCCATATGGAATTGGCCAGGGGTAATTACCACATGATCCTCACACACAAGGTGGGGGAGTTTGATGCACCCCAGTCTTAGACATCTTTAACTGTCTGGATGATTCAGTTCTAATTCCTTTTAGGCACATATTTCATGAGAATTTGCGGCATGTACTATAGGAGGCAAGAAAATCTGCTACTAGGAAGTCTTTTATTGGGTAGTGGAAAATAATTTCTGGTTGGTTCTTAACCAATAACCAGGGCCCTGTCAAGAATTGTGCATTACTGATGCGCAATATTTGTTAGTTACTGTCCTCTGACCTCTGTTAATCATCATCAGGGTACATCTTGTGGCAATTTCTCCATGTCTGCCCATGGATCTACCACTTTCTTGTGAAATGGTTTAAAGGAATTTTATAACTGAACCCTCCTTATAAACATACTGTTCCTTACTGTGATCTCAACTTTGTTCTGGAAAAGTTAATCATGTCTCCATGTGAACCTGCTTATTGAGCAGACCTGGAAGTTCATTACATGAAAAAAACGTTTTTATTGTTATGACATTTAATGGATTTGACTGAGCTGCAAGCTCTCTGTGGGTGAACACCATCTAGCCTTCCATGGAGGTAGGGTCTCATTAAGAACAAATACCTCTTTCATGTCCAAGGTTGTTTCAGAGTTTACTTTGTATCAAGCCGTCAGTCTCCAGTGATCTGTCCGGATTCTTATGGGAGAAAAAGATTCTGTATACTCATGAAGTGCATAGGCAGCTTGGGTGCTATCCTGATAGAACCAATTCCTTCAGAAAAGATGATGGTCTGTATTTGCTGGGACAATTAGAGTACAACCTGTACTACAGCTAAATTACCTTTTGATGGTTGTACAATTGTAAACCAGTTGCAGGCAGTGTAAAGGCTCATTCTACTAGAGCAGTGTCATCTTTGATGGCATGTTGGAAAGAGGTGGACTTTGTTTAGAAAGAGGTACATGGTCTTCTGCACGTACCTTTTTGAGGAATTAAAAACTGAGTTATTTTTCTAGATCCATAATAGATTGTGCTGTGGGACATTCTCCAGGGGCTCCTTGATCCTCCTCTTTCCAGATTTGATAGACTGTGGTAATCAGTCCATGTAACCTGTAAAGGCTAATGCAGCAGTGGGGTTGATGAACATAATACAGCTGTGTAAGTTATACTCACACAACTGTGCTTTCTATATTAAAACTGATTTAAGATTGAGAAACTTTCTGTATCTTTTTTTCGTCTGATTTGTTAATGAAACAGCTCTTCCACTGAGTTGCACTGATATTGAGCTGCACATAACTTCGCTTGCTGTATTTGTGTAGGCAAATGTTTACCACCACAATTGTCACTGTAGTGCATTTATAAATGTATTGGCATTGGCCACAGGAAGACATCAGTCTTGTGGCCAGTCATCAGAACAGTTGGTGAGTCACCTCCTGTCAATTTCCCTGCCAAAGGTATTAACAGAGTACTGACCTATGAAAGACAGCATGAATTGTATTTTTCTTTTGCTGCAGAGTCGGTGATCCTCTGTTTTACCCAGGTTAAATAGGGAGAAGACTCGAGCATGCTAAATGCCCTTTAATAGTTGTTTTTTAATCCTGATTATTGCAGTGTCAGTAGCTACCTTTTGTATTGAATGTTTAGTTGTTAGGGACTTTTGAATAATTTAACCAAAACGTTGCCAGCAAATGTGGTATAGGAGATAAATTCTTCGGAAAGACCATTGTTACTGTTCATCCAAGTGAGTAATCTGATTTATAACCAGTTTTTGAACAAAAGGCTGTAGAAAAAGGATACAAATCTTAAATCGTTTTTGATCTGTGTAAGCTATTAGTTTGGCCAATTGACATCCATGTCTGTCCAACAAGGTTCATAAGTGTGTACTAGGCTAACGGCCCTGGTGCCTATATAAGCCTAGCCTAAAAAGATTCCCTGACATCATGCCACACAAAGTTAGTTCCCAGTGCCCGTGTCAAGCAAGGCCACTGAATTGATCCCCGGAGTGAACTTCCTATTGCCCCCCCACTCATCAAGATTTCTCTTAGAGGGCCAGTGAAGTGCTCTGCGTGACGTGAATGGTAAGTTTGTTCCAGAGTATGGGAAGTCTCTGGGTTAGGAATTTGTTCCTGCAGGATGTTCTGTTTATTGTGGTAATGAGGTTAAGGTCCCTGGAGCATGTGACACGGAGGGATTGGGATTTCTTTAGGTGTAGCATATCTAGCAGCTCTGGATGAGACTTGGCTTTGTAGGTCAAGCAGCGATCGCCTCTAAGTAGATAAGAGATGGAGTATAGCTGGAGTTTTCTGGGTCTGTCCATATAGGGCATGTGTCTAAGGCCTAAGATCCTTTTGGTGAGGTATTTTTGTGGCCCCTCCAGTTTTTTTTAGGTATCTAATGAGGTACATACCAAATGGGGGTGCTGTATTCCATAATAGGTCCAATGAGGGATGTTGACCTCTTTCTTCCTGGATGAGAAACCTTTTGTAATGAGATATGCCACATAGGACTTGCTGACTACAGTGGCAATGTGGTTATCGAAGGAGAGGTTGCTGTCAACCTGTGTCCCCAGGTCTCTTATCACACCTTCAGTGTTTAGTGGACTACCGCCTATGTGGTAGTTCATGGGCACCAAATTTTTCCCAAAGGGAATGAGAATGCACTTTTTGGCCTTGAGCTTAAGGCCATGATTCTGGCACCAGTCATTGTTGTCAGTGAGGCCTTTTTGTAGACTGTCTACATCAGTTGGAGAATCAGTAATGGCTTCCAGTTTGCAATCATCTGCGAACCCGGTCAGTCGGAGTCCCTCTGTGTTGGGTTGAACGTCAGAGAAGTAGATGCCAAACAGGAGAGGACCTAGGACCGATCTCTGTGGGACACCACTTGTAACTGGTTGGTAGTCAGATTTGGAGTCTGCTCCTTTCGCAATGTGGGTTTTATCAGTGAGCCAGTTGGCAACCTATCTTTACATAGGGGTTTATGCCTAGTTTAGTGATTCTGTCTATGATTCATGAGTGAGGGATGGTGTCGAAGGCCTTGGCAAGATCTAGGTAGGCTGTGTGAACTACCTTGCCCTCATCCACAGCTCTGGTGACAGACTCGAAGTCTATCAGGTTGAGCAGGCATGATCTACCTTTCAGAAACCCATACTGCATGGGGTCCAGAGATTGGAGATTCCCTATGTCCTTATTTATAAGGTCCATGATGATGCGCTCCATAGCCTTACATATCAGACTCGTCAGGCTAATGGGACGGTAGTTCCCAGGGTTTGTAGTTGCTCCCCCTTTGTGCGGTGGGATGATCGTAGCAGTGTGCCATTCAGTAGGAACAAAGCCTGAAGTGAGGCTGTGATTGAACAGGGCACTCAGGTGTGGTCCCAGTTCACTTCGTAACTCATGTAGAACACAGCCGGTGATATTATCAGGTCCCATGGAAGCTGTATTCTTGGCGTTGGCCAGTGCGGTTTTTACCTGTGTAGCCATGATAATAGGGATTTGCCATTCCTCAGGTATTGTGATAGGCCCTTTAGGGGTGTAAAGGGAGTAAAGTTGGCACTGAACCTGCCAGCCAATATGTTGGCAATATCAGTTGGTTCTGTATATGTATTGCCATTGTGCTGTAACTCCGAACAGATCTGAGTATTGCCATGTAGATTCTTGACATAACTATAGAATGCCTTGTGGTGGTCTTTAGAATCTGCAGCGATTTTGTTTTTATAGCTAGCTGTATTCCTTGCCTAGGCCCTGACCACGACGTTGCTAGCTGTCGGTTTTGTGCTAGATTTAACCAGCGCACTATTAAGCGTCTGTTCGATTTTGCATTTCATTACTTTGGCCGAAGGTTTAATTATATAATGCCGTCAGTACAGGTGACAACCGGAGTTTACAAAAAACGCAAGGACAAGGAAAAGGATAGGCATCCGAGATCCAAAACTGACAATGAGGCCTCCGTTAGGCCAGTCGCCAGTTCTCAGTGAGGCACTTTCGCAGCCCCTGGCTCCTGCTACCTCAGAGCCACAGGCCACTTCCAACTCCCACTTGTAGCCGACTGGGCCTCTGGATACTCAAGGTATTGGGCACTCTGAAATCATTCCCTCAGATGGGTCCATAGCCACTGAGCAGACATCTGCTTCTGAGGGTGTCTTCAGACCTACACAGTTATATGTTAAACCATCTTCAGCTTCAAAAACAAAGACTAAAGCAGCTCTAAAGACAAAGAAACAAGTACAGCATTCTCCTACTCTGACTTCCATGCCTAAAAAAAAACAGATGCTTAAAATGGCCGAAGACCTAATTACTTTGATCAGGGGTTCCCATCCCCCTCCAGATGAGGCCTAGGCAAGAGACAGAATATGATTCTTCTGATCAGGTTTCTATTTCCTCTGATTCCTTTTCTGAACAGGATTATTTGATTCCTCCCTATGAGGATTCTGATGCTGAAGAATCCATTCCTTCAGCCTCTCCTCCTGAGGATTATTCTTTTGGGGAAACCCAGCATTCCATGAGGGAGCATTTCCACTGGGGGAGCCAAGATTACTCAGAATCTAAGAAAAGGCTCAGAGACTTTCTGCTTCTTCCTCAGCACAGACCCCTTGCTATTCCACCTGTTCTAGACATTGTAGATGTATTTTCAGAGTCTGACCTGTCCCCTGACTCATTACCCCCCGCACCTGCTAAGTCAGACAGGTATTACAGGGTCCCAGATTCTCATAAATTCCTATATAAAATTCCCGCTGCTGACCCAGAAACTATATCTCAGGGTCCCAAAGGGGTCAAAGCTTCCACTGCAAAAAACCTTGTCCCCTCCGATAGGGACTCTAGGGCACTGGACAGATGGTGGAAAAAAGTTTACACTTCTGCTACCTTGGCTGTAAGGGCTTTAAATTGTCAGTTTCATATTCTTAAATATAAGCAATACTTAATGTCACTGCCTAAACAGCAAATTGTGAAAGTTCAGAGAACAAGGAAATGCAGGATTTATTGCATGCAGCTGAACAAGTGGGAAAGCATACTTTGCAATGTGGTTATGATTCACTGGAGTCTTCCTGCAGGCCGCTGTTACAGGTTCTGTTATTAGAAGGCATGCTTGGGTAAAGTAACAGAATCTGCCTGATCATGTTAAAGCAAAATTATTAGATGCTCCATTACAGCATGATACTTTGTTTGGTGCTAAAGCAGAAGAGGTGTTGAAGATGGAGGATGAAGCGAAATCCATGCAGACAGTTAAGGATTTCTTACAGGTACATCCACCCAGATTTAGCAGGAATTGGCCTTCAAAAAATTGGTCCTTTCTAGTGTCATTCAGGCCACAAAGAGGCAGATACAGACACCCCAGAGGCAGATCTCAGCCCCAAGGCTCATAAGGTCTAAACAATGGCGTGCTCCTACCTCCAAAAGCAGAGAAGACTAATCACAACCTTACAGGAAACAGTCCCAATGACTTTCCTTTGCAGATCCAAGCACTTTTCTTTTGGCAGCCCCCTTGGGGGGGGGGGGGGGACTAGCACTTTTTTCACCAAATTGGCAAATGATTACCCAAGACAAATGGGTCTTAAACATAGTGTCCCAAGGCGACATGTTCCATTTTCACACCCTACCAAGAGCAAAAGGTATGCCAGACCTGCCACACAATCAATTGGGAGAGGCACAAAAGCAAATTACAGCCCTCATGAACATGAGGGCCATTCAACAAGTACCACAACAAGAGAAAGGGCAAGGATTTTACTCCAGACTTTTCTTAGTGCCTAGAAAGGACAAAACCTGGAGACCAATATTGGACCTGCGTATACTAAACACATTTCTGGAGGTTCCAAAATTCAAGATGTTGATTCTACATCAGCTACAGCTCATGCTGTGCAAGAAGGCTTGGCTCGTAATTTTGGACCTAAAAGTGGCATACCTGCATGTCCCAATCAGACAATCTTCTAGAAGATACCTCAGATTCATAGCTGGCTCCATGCACTACCAATTCTCTGCACTGCCCTTTGGCTTATCTACTGCGCCCAGGGTCTTCACAAAATGCCTGGCATCAGTAATTGCATTTTGCAGTCAAAGAGGAATCCAAATATATCCCTACTTGGACGACTGCCTTATTCAAGCAGAGAACAAAGACATTCTTCTAAAGCATCTGGCGTTTGTAAAAAGATTACTAATTTGCCTAGGGTACACAGTAAACAAAAAGAAATCAATGCTAGTTACCCTCTCAAGAGATAATGTTCCTGGGTTCAAGCTTAAATACAACTGCCCAGATGGCTTATCTCCCGTCAGACAAAAGGCAACTAACTTCTTACTTCAAAAAGTTAGCAACAAAGACCCAGTTATCTGCAAGGAAAATCCTGCAGGCCTTTGGTTTTATGGCATCTTGCATTCTACTAATTCCATATGCCAGACTGCATATGAGGAAACTACAATGGTATCTAAAAAGTGTTTGGACTCAGCATTGCCATAGCCTGGAGACAGTAATTACCCTCATTCCCTGCCTGCAGCAGGAGTTTTGATGGTGGGCACAGGCCTGTCACCGCAACAATGGTCTGCCATTCACTTTACCCACAGCCAGACACTGACAACGGATGCATCAGGTTATGCCTGGGGGCCCCATATGGCAGGAAAATGTATTCAGGGCACATGGCCTGCAAGCCAGATGCATCTTCACATCAATCAAAAAGAGATGGTAGCTGTTCAGAATGCCCTGACAGCTTTCAAGGATCTACTTCATCCAGGACAGCTACTGATAAAGACGGGCAATACTACGGTCATGTGGTACATAAACAAGCAGGGAGGCACACATTCCTACCCCCTCTGCAGACAAGCAATGACCTTATGGGACACAGCATTTACTTCTCAAGTTCACCTGCAAGCACAATTCCTGCCAGGAAAAACAAATACTCTGGCAGATGAACTAAGCAGAAACCTCATGGATCCCCACGAGTGGAAACTGGATCCACAAGTCTTCAGCATGATAACAAGGAAATGGGGATGCCCAGACATAGATCTATTTGCCTCCCCTCACAACTGCCAATTACAGAGATTTTGCACAAGGATTTATCACAAACAAGCATGGAGAGTGGATGCCCTATCCTTCAGCTGGAAAAATCCAACAGTATATGCCTTTCCTCCACTGCCTGTCCTTCCCAGGGTACTCCTAAAGGTTAGACGAGAAGCCAAAAATGATACTGATTGCACCAGACTGGCCATGCCAGCACTGGTACCCAATCCTAAAGAGCTTGTCTCAAGGTCCAGCATGGATATTGCCTCAAACTTCACTTGCTGACCCAACAAAACAATCGGATCCTGCACAGCCAACTCAGGAACTTAAATCTGGCAGTATGGTGGCTAATGTAGCCATTCAGAACACTCCCCTTTCTTTTATGGATGTTACCTTGGAGGCCCAGTACCAGAAAATCTTATGCAGAAAAATGGAAGAGATTCTGTGCTTGGAACTAGGAACAAGGCATTGACTCGCATGTACCAAATATCCCTCAGATTTTACAATACCTAACTGAGATGCTGGACAAAGGCCTTTCCTTTTCATCAATTAAGAATCATGCCTCTGTCATTTCAGCCAATTACAATACGGAACCCACGTATCTTTTATGTCTTGGAGAAACTCACACTGCCTCCTTTTGAGCTGGCCTCAACAGCTGATATAAAATTCTTATCCTGGAAAACAGCTTTTCTTCTAGCAATAATCTCTGCAAGACGAGTCTCGGAGTTACAATCACTCATGGCTGTGGAACCTTTTATCATTTTTCATCCAGACAGGGTTTCTCTGAGGACAAACCCAACATTTTTGCATAAGGTGGTGTCCAGTGTGGCCTCAACCAAACCATTCACTTGCCTACCTTTTATCCAAACCCACAGAACAAGGGTGAGAACATTCTGCATTCTTTGGACATACACAGGCAGCTATGCTTCTACTTGGACAGAACTAAAGCTTTCAGAAAGACTGAGCAACTTTGTGTCATATGCTGCAGGATCACAAGGAAAGACTATCTCAAAACAGACTATTTCTAAATGGATACCCCATTGCATCCGTTTCTGCTATTCTTAGCATGGCAAATCAGTGCCTAAGAGCATTAGGCCTCATTCTACCAGAGCAGCAGCCGCTTCAGCAGCCTTCCTCAGAGGAGTACCAACCAAAGACATCTTAGATGCTGCAACTTGGAGTTCAGTGCACACTTTTACAAAGCACTGCCACTTACCTCTTTACTCTAAATCCAGAGCAGGCTTTGCCACTGCAGTTCATAGCCTCTCCTAATCCTATTTAGCCCAGCCACCCATCCTCAGCTTTAGGATTCAACCCAAGAGTAATGACTGCAACAGTGAAACACGATGAACATAGTACAGTTGTGTACCTACCATAAATGTAGATGTTCGAGTGTATTCACTGTTGCACTCCAGGTTACCCTCCCACCGTCCCCCTTTATTTGCTGGGGTTTATCTGTACTTCTCTATTCTATACAACCTATGTGGTGTATTTGCTTGTAGATGAAGGAAATGTTTCTTTACTGCATGTATGTTTATTGGCATATATTTAGCCTACCCTTTTGGGGGGCACCTGACATCTGGGGCAAGAAAAACTGAAGAAAATGGCGTCTACTGCATCTTTTATACCCCTGGCGCACTGACGTCAGGGAAGAGGGCGACAGCAACCGACACCGGACCAGGACTTTGGAATTCAGGCTGACTGCGGGTAGCCTGCCAGCAGGATAACTCAAGAGTAATGACTGCAACAGTGAATACACTCGAACAGCTACATTTATGGTAGGTACACAACTGTACTTTCCTCAGCAACCTCCTTTGGTGGATTACAGCTTCCAGACTGATTAAAAAAAAAAAAAAAAAAAAAAAGTGAAAAAAATGTAATGTGATATTTACTACTGATTTAACACTGCTGTAGCCTATGAGATTTTATTATTTCTAACAAGGGAGTTTCTAAGTAAATGCTTATTTGTGGTGGTTTAAACATTTTCTGTTTAACTTAAGGGCTTGTATTTGATTTTTTTGGCATTGTTTGGGCAAGTGAAGTTTACATAATACTGTGACTGTGTCTGCTGATCTTTACTATATTGTGTAGGTTGCAGAATACGTTGCACATTTTAAACTGTTTATGCTGTATTTTATGCAGTTAGTCCTGTTTCCTGTGTGGAGATGTATTTTTCCTATTTTTGTTATTGCTGTCCTTACACTGAAACTATTAAGGGCTGACTGTTCTGGCTGGTGTTTTTTTTTTTCTCATGACCTGATGGATCCTGATGAACGCAGCCCCCCTTCAAATTCTCTTCATGTTTGCAAGTAAGCGTGCCCCACAGTCCCAGATTGGTCCAGGCCTACAGCTGGAGAGATTAATACCCCATTAGGGACCATGTTATTCCATTTAAATTTTAAAGTTGGCTAGCTTGTATTTTTTTTTTTCAAAAAGCAGATGTTGAAGTGCACTGCCATACACTGAGGTGCAGGGATGCACATCACAGGAAAGGCAAACAGATGTTTGCATAAGGATTGCCAGATCCAGTGCCTGTATTGCTTAGTGCGAGTTGAACACAGCAACATATGCCAGTTTTTTTTTTCTCAAAGAGTTTGAAGAGAAGACTGGAAGCCCCCATGTACATACTCTACTAAAATTAGACTTGAGCACAAGAAAGAGTACACTGGGCAAGAAGCATGGTGAAGAAAGGGAGATTGTAGAACACTGTTATTATTCATGATACCCCAAGTCCATGGGTGGAAGCTTTAGGGAGGCAGTTAACCAGCTCCTGACACCTTTTACTATCAAGTCCATCATGTTTTTTTAGTCCTTAGCGTATCCCACCATACCAAAACAAGGTCCAATAGAGTCCTCTCAAATAGGAAGATGCTCACTTCTGTAGGGCCCTCCCCACTTCATGTTCTTAAGTCTTGGATGGCTATCCAATTGTACAAGATCCTGATACATGCAGATCAAGGCACCTACCATTGCTAAATTGCTCCCTCATCATGCTAGGAAGAGAAGTCTCCCCAACTAGAGACTTAGACTCCTCAGATTTTGAGAAGGAGTTGAGAGGAAGTAAGCTACATGTCACAGCTTTCCGTCTTTGTGTTATAACAGACTGTGAGGACACTGACTTTTACTGGAAGGCATGGTATTTTGAGATGCACTATCATGAACTCTTCAGGTGGTAGTTAAGAGATTGGCTCAAGGGACCATTTCTTAGAATTGATATCTAGATAATGGTCTTCATATTGCTTTCTGCTGCAAGTAGCGTAAGCTACATGGGTTATACCCTGCATAGGATATAAAAGCCAGCCAGCTAGCTTCCAAAGCTTCAGGGCATATTGCGTGCGCTCACTGTTAGCTTGAGATGAGATAACTAAAAATTCACGTTTGGGTGCAAAGTCTTCCAGAGCTTTCCTGACCCCGAGAAGAGCACTCCTGTACTGGGTTTTGAGGATCAGCTGTCTGCTAATGCTCTTCTGTTCTGTTGGGCAGTAAGTTCCCTTCTGGCAAAAAGCTGCCACATTTCTTTTTTGAAGCAACTGTTTGAGAAAGCTAGGAATAAGTATTTTCTCGACTGTCTCATGATTTTTGAGAACTTTTAAATGTGAGCACACTTTTTACTTTTGAAGTAAAAAGTTAAAATTACTTTTTCTGTTGAGAAACTGTTACATTTTGAGACTAAGGAAAGTATTATTTGCTTTGTTACTGTGTTTTCTTCTCTGGCAAAGTTACATTTTTGCTTCTTACCTGTTTTATTGACTATTGCTGTTAAGTTTCTCCAACAAACGAGCAACATTTTCGGCTTGACCGTGGAACAAACTACTGGTGCCTTGGTTGGATTAAGCAAGATTCGCTACCACACTGGCTGGTCATTTGCCTCAGCCACAGGTGGATGACTTTGCTGTAGCCAAAGCTAGTTCCTTAAACCATTCATCTTTTTCTTCCTATCCTGCTGCAGTCCATAGAGCCACCATGGACCTTGAGTTAGCCACATCCTGTGCAGCTGCTATGGTTCCCACAGTGGGCAAGGGAGTGCCATTATTTTCATTTGTGGGAGAAGGAGCAGGTAATGAGCCTCTACTTGGCCAAAATGATGTCTGTCCTTGGGGAAGCCACTGCTGACAATACTGGGTTGCTTTCCAGATTTTGCCGTCAAAATGAGAAGTAAAACATTCATCTTTTCATGTATTACCTACTGTTGACAGGAGTAACTTATTGGAATTTTTTCATGGTCTCCCTTGGTAGGCTTTTGACCCTTCTTGTAAGGTGGTTTGGCCTTTTTGATAAAAGAAAAAAAGGATTCTGCTTTCCTTGAAGTTCCAAGAACTGGAAGCTTTACGGGGTTGTGAAGGGACAGATGTTGTTTTTCTTTGATTTCTGGTTCAGATACTGAGGCAACTGTGGTATTTGATTCTTCCTGTGTGGAATTTTCTTTCTGTGGGACTATTTCCAGGATGAACCAGTGTTTTTGGTGGCGGAGTACTGAGGTTTCTTAGTCCCCAAGAAAATGTGATTTACTACAACTGGAATTTCTTGAACCTTCACCCATCCCCATTGTTGTCATCATTGGATGATTTTGTCGCATCCTGTGGTTTTACTGGTAGCCTGCTTGTCCCTAAGTATGTAGACTGTACAAAGTTCCTCAGTCTTTAAAGTTTTTATACACTAATCCCTGATCTGACCCAGGAGCTGTAGCTTAAATGAATCCAGCTGCTGTCAAACATTTTGTTAATTCTAATTTTCCTTCTGATAAGGATGGAAAAGCTTTTGATAAATTTGGAGAAAGAGTATGCTTTTGGAGCTTTGCTTTTTTTTTTTTAGAAGTCTGAACTGTCAGGCTCACGTGTTTGTTTTCCTGACTAATTGTGCAAGTATGAGGAATGGCATCAGTATTGTCTTGTGAAGAAAAATCTACATTGTCTATTTTTTTTTTTCTTTTCTCAGATTGGTACTCTGTTTGAAATGTGTTTTGACGCAATAGATAAGTACTGATGGACTGCTACCACTGGAGCTGTTTTTAGGAGGTTTCATAGGTAGGTAAGCCCTAGGGCCTATATAAGCCTAGCCAAAGAGGTACCCTGGCTTTCGCCACCCAAGAAAATTATTTTCCTCTGCCCCTGTCAAGCAGAGCCACAGAATTGATCCCCGGATTGAATTTCCTATCTCCCATCCAATCAAGATTTTTCTTGAAGAGTGCTAATGAGGAGCTTTGTTTGATATAGATAGGTAGTTTGTTCCAGAGTATGGGAAGTCTCTAGGACAGGAATCTGTCCCTCCAGCATGTTCTGTTTATTGTGGTGACGAGTTTTAGGTCCGTAGAGCGTGTAGCTCGGAGGGATTGGGATTTCTTTAAGTGGAGCATGTCCAACAGCTCTGGGTTTGACATAGCTTTGTATGTTAGGCAGAGCTCACCTCTGAGTAGGCAATATGCGACGAAGTAAAGCTGGAGATGTTCATCATGTTACACTGCTGCAGTCATCACACTTGGGTTATCCTGCTGTCAGGCGGTCCCGCAGTCGGCCAGAGTTCCAAAGTCTTCGTCCGGCATTGGTTGCTGTCGCTTCTTCCCAAACGTCAGTGCGCCAGGGTTATATAAGAGGCATCAGATGCCATTTTCTTAAGTCTTTCTTGCCGCACGGTGCCCGAAACAGAAGCAGTTCGCAAGTGCCGGTCGGCTGACTCCTGAGATTTTCAAATCTAATTTCAGACCGAAGTCTTCAATAAAGCTAAGTACCCCGTTGGGGAACCTTTTCTTGCCTCAGTCCGATGTCAGAAAAAGTTAACAATTGCATTTCTTGTGGGAAGCAAATACCTCATAAGGACTTTCATTCTTATTGTATTCCTTGCCTAGGCCCAGACCACGACGTCACAGGTTGTCGGTTTTGTGCTAGGTTTAACAAACGTACTATTAAACGTCGGTTTGATTTTGCCCGACATTATTTTGGTAGGAAATTTAATTATACCATGTCATTGGAGCAACCGATGACCGGAGTGCATAAAAAAACGCAAAGATAAGGACAGGCAGCTGAGACCCAAACCAGACTCTGAGGCCTCTGCTAGGCCAGCCGCAGGTTTTCAGTGAGGCACCTACGCAGCCCCTGACGACCACTGATTTAGAACCCCAGACGGCATCCGATTCCCAAGCGGAGATTGCTAGGCCTCCACAACCTTTACCTTTAGGCCCTTCAGACTCCATGGCTGAAGGAGATTGCGGTGCAGTTGAAACGCCTTCAGTTGCAGAAGGTGTCTTCAGACCGACTGCACTCGCTATTAAATCCTATGCAAAGCTGAAAACCCCTTTAAAAACAAAGAAGACTGTACAGTAGTCTCCAGTACAAGGTCCCATGCCTAAGAAACAGATGCTTAAGATGGCTGAAGATTTAATTACCCTAATCAGGGGTTCCCATCCCCCTCCTGATAAAAGGCCAAGACAGGAGGAGGACTATGCTTCCTCTGACCAGGTTTCAATTGCTTCAGATTCTTCTGAGGAACAGGAATATTCTTTTCCCCCTTATGAAGACTCTGATGCTGAAGAGTCTATTCCTTCAGCATCTTCCCCAGAAGACTACTGTTTTGGGGAAACTTTACATACTATGAGGGAACATTTCCACTGGGAAGGTCAGGATTACTCTGTAAGAAAAGGCTCAGAGTTCCTTTTACTACCCTAGCACAGACTACTTGCTATTCCACCCATGTTAGACATTGGTGATGATGTTTATTCAGAATCTAGCCTTAACTCAGATTCACTGCCTCCTGCACCAGCCAAACCAGACAGATACTACAGAGTCCCTGACTCGCACAAATTCCTATATAAAAGCCCTGTTGCTGACCCAGAAACAATTACCCAGGGTCCCAGAGGGGTTAAGGCCTCTATTGCTAAAAATCCTGTACCCTCTGAAAGGGACTCTAGAGCACTAGACAGATGGGGAAAGAAAGTATATACCTCAGCTCCTGTAGCTATGAGGGCCTTAAATTTTAAGTTTCACATGCTGAAATATCAACAATATTTGATGTCTCAATTAGAACAAAAAATGATCACACATACAGAACAGCCTGATTACAAGGAAATGCAAGATTTGTTGCATGCAGCTGAGCAAGGGGAAAACATACTTTGCGATGTGGATTTGATTCATTTTAAGCTTCTTGTAGAGTAGCAGTGACAGGGTCTGTCATACATAGGCATGCTTGGTTAAAAAAACAAACTTTACCTGATCATGTTAAAGCAAAGTTATTGGATGCACCTTTACAGAAGGATGTTTTATTTGGTGTAAAAGCGGAAAAGGTTTTAAAGAAAATGGAGGATAAGGCAAAATATATGTAGACTGTCAAGGATTTTTTACATGTTCAACCCCCTCGTTTCAGCAGAAATTGACCAACCAAAAACTGGTCCTTTCCAGCTTCTGCCAGACCACAGAGGGGCAGAGGTCAGTCACAAGGCTCTTACCAGCCTCGACAATGGGGTACCACAACCCAAAAAGGAAGAGAAGACAGGTCTCAAACTATCAGAAGACAAACACAATGACTTACCCCCTCAGATTGCCAAGCAAATCCCTCTTGGCAGTTCCCTTGGGAGGAAAACTAGCACTTTTTGCAGACAACTGGCACAGCATCACAAAAGACAAATGGTCCTAAATATTGTATCTCAAGGATACAGATTCCACTTTCACACTTGACAAAGGATAAAAGGAATGCCAAACCTGCCACCAAATCAATGGGCAGAGGCTCAAAAGCAAATTTAAGCTCTCATGGACATGAGAGCCATTCAAAAGGTCCCAACACAGGAGCAAGGACAAGGATTTTACTCAAGACTCTTTCTAGTTCCCTGAAAGGACAAAGCCTGGAGGACCCATTCTGGACCTCTCAATTCTAAACACATATCTGGAAGTACCCAAATTCAAGATGCTAACACTACAGCAGCTTCTTCCCATGCTGGGCAAGAAGGCTTGGCTAGTAACGTTGGACCTCAAGGAGGCATACCTGCATGTCCCTGTCAGACAAAATTGCAGAAGATACCTCCGATTTATAGCAGGTTCAACCCATTACCAATTCTCTGCACTGCCCCTTGGCTGATCTACTGCGCCCAGGGTCTTCACAAAATGCCTGGCACCAGTAATTGCATACTGCAGACAAAGAGGAATTCAAAAATATACATACCTGGACTGCCTTATTCAAGCAGAAAGCAAGGACATTCTTTTAAAGCATCTGGCGTTTGTCAAAAACCTATTAAGTTGCTTAGGGTACACAGTAAACGAAAAGAAGTCAAAACTAGTGCCCTCACATGACATAATATTCTTGGGTGCCAGCTTAAATACAATGGCCCAGATGGCTTATCTCACGCCAGACAAGCAAGGACAAATGACTCAATACTTCTAAATGATGGCAACAAAGACCCAAATCCTGCAAGAAAAATTCTGCAAGCCTTGGGATTCATGGCATCTTGCATACTACTAATACCATTTGCAAAACTGCATATGAGGAAATTACAATGGTACCTGAAAAGCGTATGGACTCAACACAGCCACAGCTTGGAAACAATAATTCCACTCATTCCCTGCCTTCAACTGGAGTTTCTATGGTGGGCTCAGGCATGTCACCTCAACAAGGGTCAGCCTTTTGCCTTACGCCCAGTCAGGCAAACTATAACAACAGATGCATCAGATTATGCCTGGGGAGCACACATGGCATGACAGTGTATTCAGGGCAAATGGTCTGCAGATCAAAGGCATCTACATATCAATCAAAAAGAGATGCTAGCTTTACAAAATGCCCAAGCAGCTTTCAAGGACTTCCTACATCCAGGACAACAACTAATAAAGACGGACAACGCCACAGTGATGTGGTACAACAAGCAAGGGGGCGCACATTCCTACCCCCTATGCAGGCAAGCAATGACCTTGTGGAACACAGCACTGACCTACCAAGTTCAACTACAAGCACAATTCCTGCCAGGAAAGAAAAACCTACTGGCAGACTAAGCAGAAACATCATAAATCCTCACGAGTGGAAACTAGATCCAGAAGTATTCGCAATGATAACTCAAAAATGGGGTAGCCCAGACATAGATCCGTTTGCTTCCCCCAAAACTACCAACTAAGGAAATTCTGCACAAGGACATACCACACACTAGCTTGGAAAGTGGACGCCCTCTCATTCAGTTGGAAAACATTGACAGTGTATGCCTTTTTTCCACTGCCTCTTCTGGCAAAGGTGCTGTTGAAAGCCAGATTAAAGAGGCCACAAATGATACTCATTGCTCCAGACTGGCCACGCCAGCACTGGTATCCAGTACTAAGGAACATGGCTCAAGGCCCACCATGGATTTTACCTCCAATTCCTCACCTGCTCACTCAGCAAAACAATCAGATTCTACACAGCCAGCTCAAGACTTTAAATCTGGCTGCATGGCAAATTACCTAAACAACCAGTCAACACTTCTCTCTAAAGCTGTGATGGATGTCATTCTGGAGGCCAGGAGGCCCAGCACCAGGAAAGCCTCTTCAGACAAATGGAAAAGATTCTACGCCTGGAACCAGGCTAAAGGCCAAAATCCCCTTGTCCCAAATATTCCTCATTCTTCAATACTTAACTGAGATGTTGCACAAAGGACTTTCCTTTTCATCTATTAAGATCCACGCCTCAGCTATTCCAGCTTAATACAACACGGATCCTCCTATATTTTCACATCCATTACTAAGACAGTTCCTCAGAGGGGTTAAAAACATAAGACTGCCCCGGAGAGCACCAACACCAACTTGGGATCTCAATTTTGTTTTGGAAAAACTTACACTACCGCCTTTTGAACCAGCTTTTACAGCTGATCTACAGTTTTTATCATGGAAAACTGCCCTGCTGCTAGCAATAACTTCAGCACGAAGAGTCTCAGAGCTACAGGCCCTAATGGCAGTGGCGCCTTTAATCATTTTCATCAAGACAGAGTTGCTTTACGAACTAACCCTTCCTTTATGCCAAAGGTGGTATCCAGTGTGGCCCTAAACTAAACCATTAATTTGCCCACCTTTTATCCAAACCCCCAGAACCAAGGGGAAAGGCTGCTACACTCTTTGGACATTCACAGGCAATTACGTTACTACTTGGATAAAACTAAGGCTTTCAGAAAATCTCACCAGCTGTATGTATTCTATGCTGCAGGATCACAAGGAAAGGCTATCTCAAAATAGACCATTTCAAAATGGATAGGACATTGTATCTGTTTCTGCTACACACACCATGGGAAACCTGTACCTGGTAACAGTAGGCCCCATTCCACCAGGGCTACAGCAATATCAACAGCCTTCCTCAGAGGGGTACCAACCAAGGATATTTTGGAGGCTGCAACTTGGAGTTCAGTGCACACCTTCACCAAGCACTATCACTTACCTCTGTACTCTAAAACCAGAGCTGGCCAGTTGGCAACCCATCTTGTGACACGGATTTATACCTAGTTTAGTGAGTTTATCTATAATTCCAGAATGGGGGATGGTGTTGAAAGCCTTGGCAAGATTTAGGTAGGCTGTGTGAACCACCTTACCCTTATCTACGGCTTTGGTGACTGCTTCAAAGAAGTCTGTCAGGTTTAGGAGACATGATCTGCCTTTTACAAGCCCAAACTGGGTGGGGTCTAGAGTTTGGAGATTACCAATGTCATTGTTTATAAGTTCCATGATGATAGGTTCCATAGCCTTGAGGACCAGGCTCGGCAGGCTAATGGGGTGGTAGTTCCCAGGGTTTGTGGTGGTTCCCCCTTTCTGGAGAGGAGTTTGGCTAAGTTCTCAGGACCTCCGAGAAGTTTTCAAAAATCAAGTTTTGAATTCTCCCTTGGATGCAGATTGTGTTTGAATCCTCTGCTGCAGAGGTGATCAATAAGTGGTGTGAGACATGTTGATTCAGGGAATCTCAAGATTTTTTTCAAATGTATTTCTTTAAATTCTCGAAGGGATTCTCTGCACACTCTAATTTTGGCAAGAAACAAAACAGTCTCAGCAGAATGCTGCTAAGCAGGCATTTAAAAGGCTATGGCAGGTTCCAAGACGAAAGCAGGAATCCCCCAGAACAATGGATCATAAAGTCAAAATGACTATCCCTCCCCTTCCACCCTAGCAGTCCCTTATCCATTCCAGAAAGTCTGACTCTCCATTTCTCTCTGGCAACCATTTTTTTTTTCAGAATGAGTGCTGAATATACTCCGTCTAGGCAGTGGGAGGAAATTCCTCTTTTTTTTTCAGGCGATTTCGTATCTGCCACACACAACTCTTCTCTTTACTCCTGTCTTACACAATATGCTGTCTCAGGGGGTAATGAAAACTGATGTCCTTCAAGGATGCATCTGCAGTCATCACATATGGGTTGTCCTGCCTCAGGCAGCCCTTCGGTCGGCCGGATTCCAAAGTCTGGGTCCGGCATCGGCTGATGTCGCACTTTCCCCAACGTCAGAGCGCCTGGGGTATAAAAGCATCAGCCGAAGCCATCTTCCTATGTCTTTCTTGCCGCGTGGTGCCCGAAGCAGAAGCAGTTCGCAAGTGCCGGTCGGCCAGCTCCTGTAATTCAGCTACCGAAGACTCCAAAAAGCTAAGTACCCCGTTGGGGACTCTTTCTTGCCTCAGCCAATGTCAGATAAAGTTAATAATTGTTTAACTTGTGGGAAACAAATACCTCATAAGGATTTCCACTCTTACTGCCTCCCCTGCCTAGGCCCAGACCACGACGTCTCGGCCTGTTCAGCCTGTGCTTCCTTCAACCGACGCACTCTTAGACGTCGGGCGGAGTTTGCAGAGGAATTTTTGGGGGCTAGTTTTTCGTATAAGATGCTGTCGGAGACTCCGACTTCACATTTAATTAAGAAACGGAAGGACAAGGACCGACACACGTGGGCCGCGGTTTTGGCTGAAACCACGGCCAGGCCTACCTCGAGTGTCTCTCTCTCGGCTGAAACCGAGTCTTTGGTACTTCCAATTACTGAAACCGCTCAACCAACTACCTCAGTCCCGGAGGCCCCGGCTGAGTCTGTTATTGAATTTCCAACAGAAACTGGTGTCCTGGAACCTTCCGACACCATTTAGACAAATCTACACCAGCACATGGTGCAGCCAGGCCTCCTGCATCCATGTCCATTAAGGCTTTCTCCAGGGCTAAAGCTGCTAAACTCTCAAAAGCTTTGCCTCCCAAGGTTATTCCTCAGGGACCCTCTACTGGTTCACAGATTCTAAGCTTATCAGAGGATCTTATCTCCTTAATTAGGGGCTCTCAACCTCATCCGGACAGGGGCTCTCAACCTCCTCCAGACAAAAGACCCAGGGTTGAGCCCTCTGACCCCCACTCCTCAGATGAGGCCTCTGATGGCTCTACTCTCTCGGACCACCAGGCGGAGGTTTTTTCGGCTTACGAGGATTCTGATGCAGAGGAATCTATTCCCTCGGCCTCCCCTCCTGAACAGTTTTCCTTTGGGGAGACACTACACACTATGAGAGAGCATTTCCAGTGGCAGGGCCAGGAATTCTCTGATTCCAGGAAAAGATTAAGGACCTTTTTACATTTGCCTCAGCATAGACCTTTAGCTGTTCCTCCTGTTTTGAATGTCATTGATGATGTGTACTCTGACTCTAGCACAACCCCTGATTCTCTCCCTCCGGCTCCCGCCAAACCCGATAGGTACTACAGGGTCCCGGACTCGCATCTTTACCTTTACAAGGCCCACTCTGCTAATCCAGAAACTATTTCCCAGGGCCCTAAAGGGGTTGCAGCTGCCACTGCTAAAAATCCTCTCCTCTCTGAAAGGGAGTCCAGAGCTTTAGAGAGATGGGGTAAAAAAGTGTATACTTCTGCTACTCTTTCTATGAGGGCATTAAATTGTCAATTTCATATGATACAGTACCAAGAGTATTTGTTAGATGAATTGCATAAAAAACTGTCTTCACCTAACCCCCTAGACCGCAAGTCACTTCAGGATCTGGTACATAACTCACAACAGGTTAGCAACCATTTCTTGCAATGTGGTTATGATGCATTGAAAGCTTCATGTAGGTCAGCTATGACTGGCGCAGTCATACGTAGGCATGCTTGGCTGAAGGAACAATCTCTGCCAGACCATGTTAAAGCAAAGCTGCTGGATGCTCCACTGGAAAAGCAAAAGTTATTTGGCTCCACGGCTCAGGAGGTCCTAAAGAAATTTGAAGAAAAGGCTAAATCCGTACAAACAGCCAAAGATTTTCTCCAAGTACAACCACCAAGATTCAGCAGGAATTGTCCTTCTAAGAATTGGTCCTTTCCAGACACAGAGAGGTTTCAGAGAGGCAAGAACAGTCGTGCCAGAGGTAGAGGGCAAGCTAGAGGCTCCTACAGAGGACGTCAATGGCAACCTCCCAACCAGAGAGGTAATGCAGGACCTTCAACTGCTGCACAAGGACAGGCTCAATGACTTTACTTTGACACCGCCAACCAGGGCTCAATTGGAAGCACCTTTGGGCGGAAAGCTTTCTTTATTCTCAGAAAATTGGCACAGTATTACAAGGGACAAATGGACACTACAAATAATAGACAAAGGATACAGGTTCCATTTCCACACATTACCAAAAAGAAAAGGCATGCCAGACCTGCCACCGAATCAAAGGGCAGAGGCTTTGAAACAAATTTCCAGCTTAATGCAAATGAAAGCTATAGAAAAGGTTCCTCTCTCAGAACAAGGCCAAGGATTTTATTCCAGACTATTCCTTGTTCCAAGAAAAGAAAAACAATGGAGGCTTATTCTCGACTTGTCCGCACTGAATACTTATCTCATTGTGCCAAAGTTCAAAATGCTGACTCTACAGCAGTTCCTTCCCATGCTGGGCAAGGGGTCTTGCTGGTAACTCTAGACCTCAAGGAGGCATACCTGCATGTCCCTATCAAAGTTGCAGAAGACACCTCAGATTTCTTGCAGGGTCAGAGCATTATCAATTCTCAGCATTGCCCTTTGGCTTATCTACTGCACCCAGAGTATTCACGAAATGCCTGGCATCAGTAATGGCACACTGCAGACTTCAGGGGATTCAAATATACCCATATCTGGACGACTGCCTTATACAAGCGGACAGCCAACAAACTTTGGTAAAACACTTGAATTATACCATCCACCTACTTCAGGCCTTGGGATATACAGTCAACTTTCACAAATCAAGACTTGTTCCATCCCAAAGAATAACTTTTCTGGGTGCACATCTAGATACAACCACCCAAATGGCCTTCCTCACAGAAGAAAAACAAAGTCAACTACCAGATTACTTCAAAAATCTGACAAGACAAACCCAGCTGACTGCAAGGAAAATCCTGCAGGCCCTGGGTTACATGGCTTCTTGCATCCTTCTGATTCTGCAAGCAAGACTACATATGAGGAAACTACAATGGTACCAAAGGAGTTTATGGACTCAGCACAGTCACAGCCTGGAAACTTTGATACCACTCATTCCATGCCTTCAAAAGGAATTTCTGTGGTGGGCTCAAGCAAGCCAGTCAAACAGGGGTCTGCCTTTCAGCAAACCAATAGCCAGCCAAACCATTACAACAGACGCTTCAGACCACGGATGGGGAGCGCACTTGGAGGGCAGATGCATTCAAGGTCTATGGTCACAAAAAGAGCTACGTATGCACATAAACCAAAAGGAAATGCTGGCAGTGATACATGCAGTCGAAGCCTTCAAACCCTTTCTGCATCAAGGCCATCTGCTAATAAGGACAGACAACACCACGGTTATGTGGTACATAAACAAGCAAGGAGGCACCCATTCCTGTCCTCTTTGCAGGCTGGCAATGAATCTATGGGAACTTTCCTTGAAGCTCAATATACAGCTACAATCCCAGTTTGTGCCAGGGAAAGACAATATACTGGCAGACAGCTTAAGCAGAAATATCATGGATACACACGAATGGATGCTGCACCCGGACATCTTTCTACAGCTAACACAATCATGGGGGAGGCCGGACATAGATCTTTTTGCCTCCCCCCACAATCATCAACTGAAGAAATTCTGCTCAAGGACATACCACCCACAAGCATGGAAAGTGGACACCCTCTCTTTCAGCTGGAGAACTCTAACAGTGTATGCATTTCCACCTCTCCCATTAATGACCAAGGTTTTACTGAAGATCAGGACAGAGCAGCCAAAAGTGATTCTGATAGCTCCGGACTGGCCAAGACAGCACTGGTACCCACTGTTAAAGAGCATGTCACGCACGAAACCATGGCCTCTTCCTCTATGGCCACTTCTACTGACACAGCACAACTACAAAACTCTGCATTCCAACCTGAAAACCTTGCAACTAACAGCCTGGAAAATACTTTGACTCCTCCTCAGGATAAGCCATCTCAGAGAGTGAAAGATATTATTATGGAAGCTCGCCGGCCTTCCACAAGAAAGGCATATTCAGCAAAATGGAAAATTTTCACATTTGGAACACCACAAAGGGCCTAGAAGCGACAGTGATGAACATGGCACATATCCTGGAATACTTGGCAGAAATGTTCCACAATGGTCTGTCTTACTCTTCCATTAAAATTCATGCTTCAGCAATTTCAGCAGAGTACAATACTGATCCACCTGTCTTCTCTCATCCTCTCCTAAGACAGTTTCTAAGAGGAATCAAAAACATCAATCCTCCAAGGAAACCACCCCTACCTACTTGGGACCTTAACTTCGTGTTGGAAAAACTAACACTGCCTCCCTTTGAACCAGCAGCATCTGCAGAACTACAGTTCCTGTCTTGGAAGACTGCTTTCCTTCTGGCCATAACCTCAGCAAGAAGAGTATCAGAGTTACAGGCCCTTATGGCAGTACAGCCATTTCTTATTTTTCATCAGGACAGAGTTTCATTGAGAACCAATCCTACATTCATGCCAAAGGTGGTATCCAGGGTTTCATTAAACCAAGCTATTCACTTGCCTACCTTCTTTCCAAATCCACAAAACAAAGGGGAGAAACTTCTGCACACCCTGGACATACACAGACAGTTGCGCTACTACTTGGACAGAACTAAAGGTTACAGAAAAACTGACCAGCTGTTGGTAGCATATGCTGCTGGAACACAAGGAAAAGCAATTTCCAAACAGACAATTTCAAAATGGATAGGGAATTGCATTTGTTTTTGTTACTCCTTTCATGGAAAAACTGTGCCAGCTAACAGACCTCATTCCACGAGAGCCACAGCCACCTCCACAGCCTTCTTAAGAGGGGTGGCTACCAAGGACATTTTAGAAGCTGCTACATGGAGCTCCGTGCATACATTTGCCAAGCATTACAATTTACCTTTATATTCCAGATCCAGAGCAGGCTTTGCTACGGCAGTCCTGCAGGGCATTTTAGCTACACCATCCTTTACATACTTCCTCCACCCCCAGATTGGCTATGGTATTCTGCCCACATGTGATGACTGCAGTTGCATCCTTGCAGGACATAGTACAGTTTTGTACCTACCATAAATGTAGATGTCTGATAGGTATGCATTTGCAGTCAGGTTTACCCTCCCTCCTTCCCCTCTGTGGTATTTCTTGGGTACTTATCCCTCTTATAGCTAGCTGAGGTGATCTATTATGGTGTATTTGTTATATTACTGTGCATGTTTGGATTTTTAAATGCATCTCTCCAAATTTAGCCTTCCTTAGAGGGCACCTGGCATCTAGGGCAAGAAAAACTGAGGAAGATGGTGTCGGCGGCTGATGCTTTTATACCCCAGGCGCTCTGATGTCGGGGAATGTGCGACATCAGCCGACGCTGGACCCAGACTTTGGAATCCGGCCGACCGAAGGGCTGCCTGAGGCAGGACAACCCATATGACTGCAGATGCATACCTATCGAACATCTACATTTATGGTAGGTACAAAACTGTACTTTCCTCCCCTTCTTCAGTTCCGGAAGTATTTCACTTAAAGGTTTTTGTGCCAAAGAAAGACAACTCTTGGAGACCAATTTTTGGATCTTTCTTTTCCTGAATCAGTTTGTGATTGTGCCATAGTTTGAAAATGATTTCACTCCTCAACCTATTACCCATTCTTCCTCATTTGAGTTTTGTCATAGTCTATGCTTTAAAAGATCATATTGTCACATTCCTACTTATTTTTCAGAAATTGCTTAAGGATTTGAAAGTCTGGATCACATTATCAATCCACTGCCTTACCTTTTGGGCTATCCACTTTTCGAAAGGTGTTTACAAAGAATTTAGCTTCAGTGATAGCCCATGACAGGCTACAGAGTATCCATACTTTTTCCATATTTGGATCACTTACCTTGGCAGTCTTTTTCAAAGTAACAGGTGATCTGATATTGTTAATCCTCGTTCATTCCTTACGTATGGGTATCTGTTCCGACCTCGGAACCGAGCCGGCCATTTTCCAAGCTCGCGTCAGCTTCAAACTCTCAAGTTAAACTCTTAACACAATTCCCCTCTCCCTGTTACCTCATATTTCATTTGCCGCATTGCCATCCAGTCGTGTCAAGCTACTTCTCTTGAGCTAAGTACAGTTAATTGTTTAATTGCTTTACAAATTACTTTCCTGTCAGAAAAGTTGATATTTTATTGTCTCTTACCCTATTGCATCTAGCGTTCATATTTTCCTCAGATTTTTTCTCTCCTTTACTTTTCCTTTTTACCGCGAGGTAATTTCTCCTTACCATCGTTGGTAATCCCTTTCCATTTCTGTTTCATACCTACGGGTACTCTCTTGTACCATTGTTGATACTTTTCTATTTGTTAATATGGCAGATAAAAAGGGTAGTCCGGGGTTTAAGCAGTGTTCTGATTTTGGACACAAACTGCCTACTTCTGATGCACACTCTGTGTGTTTGTTGTTTGGAAGCTTCCCATTTATCTGTATGTGAAAACCTTTGTTAGAAAGGAAAAATAAGTTGATACTGAAGGGAATTCTAAAATCTCCCTTTTCAGAGGCTATTTCTGGGTCAGAGGTCTCAACTCCTCCTAAAGCCCATAAGAAAACGGATGTTTCTACTAAGGCTAAATCCTTGCCTCCGTCCCCAGCTGGGAACTCTCACCACCCAAAATATAAAAAGGCTAAAATTTCGGCTCCGGATCTCTGTCAGCCCCAGTGCTTTCGGTGCCCAGACCTTTGGCACCAAGGCTTTTGGCTCCATTAGTGATTTTGGCTTCGTCCTCTCCTGAAGCTTTTTACATATTGGCACCGAGGGGCTCCTCGGTCCAGACCTTTGCCACTGTATCGGCACCAACCATTCAGTCGGCTCAGACCTTGACCTCGTCGGCTCAGAGATTTTCCTCTGAACCGAGGCCTTTATTACTGACTCCAGTTTTGTCGGCACCGATCCCTGTGTTTGGTGCAGACAATGTCATCGGCACCGATTACTTATTTGGTGCAGACTACAGTAGTTCAGTACTTCTCGGCACCGTTGTCCTCTGTGTGATCAGATGAGATGGGCATCGAGTCTGCCTCTTTTGTGGACAGGCCTGTTTGTCCCTCGGTCTCTGAGGTCCACTAGAAGTTTTTCTGAACATGATGCGTTGCGTCTGGTAGACCAGGCTTTCTTGGCCACAGGTATTCCTCCCCCCAGGTACTATCCTTCCTTGGGAGGTGATCACCCATGTTCAAGCAAACCTTCTTATTCTCCTCCTTCATTGCCTTTGAAGTCCATGGATATAGTACAGTCTTCCCCTTCTGTGGTCCTCTTTATGGATCTCACTAAGGAACCGCAGTTGCCTTCGTGGCAGGAAAGTTTTGCTATGACCCAGGATGTCAGCTGTGATATCGCATAGTTTGCTGCTCCACAGCCATCCAGGGACTCAGTCGGCAGGCTGAGCCACTTAGGGGAGGAGTGCCCCCTGTCCTTGACATACACTCCTCTCCAGGTGGACCAGCCTTCCAACTGATGGAGAAGGCTTTTGCTGCTTCTGGCGATACCGGACTGTCTATACCTCTGCCCTCCTCTGGTACACTGGCTTCACAAGTCGCACCTAGCGGACATCGGGTGCAAGGGCCTCAGGACATATTCCCTCAGGAATCCCCTTTTCCGTTGTCTTCTCCAGTTTCTCCCACTGAGGAGGTCCACCGGAAATGTTTCTGTAAGAGGAAACACATGGACTCCACAGAGGGACACAGATTTCAATAAGGGTGAAGGATTAACCTTCGGTCACCCTCTGAGGTATCCTTTGGCGATAACCTAGAAATCCTGAAACAGAGAGTTGACTGGCAGCCCTCTAATCCGACCCCTGAGGAATCTGTGTTCCTGCAGGCTTTTCACACCCGGCCCCCTATTTCCTGGGTTACTCCATCTGCCGATGAACTTGTCAATTTCATCGTCCATCGTGCTTGGAAGGCCCCTGATGCTGTTGAAGCTATTCCCTGGAGGCCGGATAAGATCTTGTCGTCTCCTGCGTCAGATCCCCATTGGTCCAAAGGTCTTCCTGTAGATGCTTTGGTGGTGGTGGCTGCAACAAAAAAGGATATGGCAGAAGAAGAAAGCCAGACTGGCCATCCGCCTAACAGAGTCCCGGGCCCTGGACAGAATAGGTAAGCGCACTTTTGCTTCAGCGGCCTTTGCTATCAGGTCCCTGAACTGTATGGCACATTTTACCAGGCTTCAAAGGGATCTGGTTTCTGAGCTCTCTGAAACCTTGGCTGGTGCAGTGTCTGAGGTCCGTGACAGTGGCCTTTCAGCTTGCCACCATTGAGTCTATGTCTAACTCCTGTATGCGATTGATATCTCACGCATCAGAAGGAGCAACTAGAGCGGCTGGTTCAGATGCGATCTTGAGACGACACCCCTGGATGCGCTTGTGCAACTTTGTGGAACCCTTTAATCTTCCTTTCTTAATGCCCCCATTGAGCCCTCCTCGTTGTTTGGGCCCAAAGTTAAAAGCACACAGGCCAGATCTGAACAAGACGGTAAGATCCTTTCTGCCGTAGGTGTCTGTTGATCTTCCCCTCAACGTGCTTTCTCCCAAAACCAAAAGAGTGGGAAGATGTGGTTCAAGAAATCTCGGGGTCCTTTCCGTGACGCACAGGCAGAGTTCTCTCCCAGAGGCAGAGGGGGAAACTCGCAGGGAAGACTCTCCTTTCGGGGCAGATGGGGGACCGCGTAACCAGGGTTACAGGTATTTTCCCTGGTCAATCCTACCAACACTCAGCGGCCCAACTCCTTTCCTCTGGAAGTGGTTGGGGGACATTTCTCGTTGTACCCTTCTGCCTAGCTAACCATCACCACCGATTCTTGGGTGCAAAGGATCATACCTAGAGGTTATCCTATCCCCTTAGATCTTTGCCCCGTCCCTTCAAGAAATCTTCCTGACGTTCCACCCAGTCAAAGGGAAAAAGCAGCACTAGAGGTAGAAAAGCTGCTAAGAAAGAGTCATCCACATAGTTCCTCCAGACCAGATAGGATCCGGATTCTACTCTACTATTTTTGGTGCCATAGAAAACCAGGGACTGGAGACCGTTTTTGGATCTCAGTGTATTGAACAAGTTTGTGAGTGTACAAAAATTCCGGATGGTCACTATACAGTATCCTCCCGCATTTGGAAAAAGACAATTGGATGTGCTCTATAGATCTTCAAGATGCGTACTACCACATAAAGGTGGACAGGCCATCAAGAAGATTTCTGCGTTTCCATGCAGGAGCCAGTCACTACCAGTTCAGAGTACTGCCCTTCGGACTCTCTACAGCCCCTAGAGTGTTCAGAGTGCATAGCAGTTGTCACAGCTCACGTGTGACTTCAAGAATTCCAAGTGTTTCCGTACCTAGACGACTGGCTCCTTTCCGCCCCCACCAGACATCTACTGGAAAAAGCTCTGGCATACTCTCTCCTCGCTGCTCAAAGGCTAGGCATAACCATAAACTGGCAAAAATCCAATCTCACGCCATCTCAGTCGACAATTCATAGGGGTTATCTTGGACACAAAAAAAACTGCAGAGCTGCTATTCCAGAGCACAGAATTTTAAGGTAAAACAAGTAATTCCAATCCTTTCAAAGGAAAAATCCACGGCTCACTTGGTTCTACAGCTGTTGGGTTCCATGGCAGCCTCCATCACCATTGTTCCCCTTGCCAGGTTTCACATGAGGCTTCTACAATGGCTACTGCTCACCAAATGGTATCCCTTTCAGCCATGATTCGAGTGACCCACAGGTGCAAACAGGATTTAAATTGGTGGATGATATACAATCTCTCTCAGTGGTCTCGCACCTTTTCCCCCCAGCAACCCAAGGCCACAGTGACCACGGACGCCTCCCTGATGGGGTGGGGGGGCTATGTTAGGGACAGACAGTCCAAGGCACTTGGTCCCAACTGGAGGCCCATCTGCATATAAATGTTCTAGAGCTGAGGGCGTTGCAAGCATTCCATCCCCTGCTGCCGTCTAGGACAATTGCAATTCAATCAGACAACATGGCGGTGGTCTGGTACATCAACAAGCAAGCTGGAACCAAATCTTAGCCCCTTTGTCGAGAGGCCATGAGGATATGGCAATGGGCGATGGCTACCAACCATTTTCTTACTAGCAATGCACATTCCCAGGAGTTCCAACGTGATAACAGACTCAGCAGGTGCATTCTGCAACCTCATGAGTATTCCCTGAATCCCTCGATAGTGACCGAGATCTTCCACCGCTGGGGCCGTCCTTGCTACTACCTCTTTGCATCCCGGCCAACTACAAATGCAGCAACGACTTTGCCCTGATTCCCCCTTACGAGACAGTCACCCAGGGACACTCTAGTCCACGACTGGCCCTCGGGTCTTGTCTTTGCCTTTCCTCCCTTTCCTCTCATTCCCCAGTTTCTGAAGAAAGCCAGGCGGTTGAAGAGCAAGGTAATCCTCATAGCACCATATTGGCCACGAGAGATTTGGTTCCCATTCCTTTGGCCTCACCTACCAGATCGACCTTGGATCTTCCATCCAATCCCAGAGTTGATCTCACACCCATAGAACCTGATTCATCCCCAACCTGAACAGCCTGAAGCTAACGGCTTGGCTACTGCAATTCCCTTGATTGCCAGGCACAAAGATCTTTCTTTACCAGTACGTGATATCCTCATTGCTTCTCATAAGTCCTCCACTAGAATTACTTATCTGTGTAAGTGGAAAAAATGTACCTGTTGGCTGAAAGATAAACAAGTAGACCCCTTTTCAGCACCAGTGTCAACAATACTAGACTATCTGGCCGACCTGTTTCAATCGGGTCTATTGGCCTTTACCATTAGAGTTCATTTGGCTGCAATCTCTAATTTTCATGAGGGTGTCCAAGATTCCTCTCTTATGAAGGTCTTGCACAACTTCTGGGACATAAAAGGTGTGAATCATCGGAAGCCACCTTTTAGAGATCCTATTCAACCATGGGATTTATCATTAGTTCTACAAGCTCTGACAATGGCACCTTTTGAACTAGCCTCGTCTTGCGACCTCAAGTATTTGTCATGGAAAACCTTGTTTTTGGTTGCTATTACTTCTGCCAAACATATTTCTGAACTTCAAGCTTTATGTATCAAGAGTCCATACTTGATTTTTCATAGAGATAGTGTCTCTGAGAGCTAATCCGTCATTTCTGCCTAAAGTGATCTCTGAAATGTCCATTAATCAAGCCATTGACTTGCCAGTTTTCTTTCCCAACCATTCAGACAGAGAAAGTATTGCCTACATACCCTTGATATACACAGGCAAATCCGTTTTTACCTAAACAGGGCTAAAACCTTTTGTAAATCTGACCAGTTATATTTGGCTTTTTCTGGACCTAAATTAGGTTAGGCTGTTGCTAAGGTTACTTTAGCTAGATGGTTGAAGGACTGTGTGACCTTTATTTATACACATCGTAATATCTCGTTGCCTACTTCCATGAAAGGCTCATTCAACAAGGTCGGTGGTAACTTCTGCTGCCTTCCATGCCAGAGCTTCTTTACATGACATCTGTGCAGCTGCAACTTGGGCTACGCCTCATACCTTCATCAATCATTACAAATTGGATTTGGCCTCCGGGGAAGAGCATCTTTCGGTGTTATGGTGTTCAGGAATATCCTTCCATGAGGGCCTCCCAGGAATAGAGGTAGCTGGGGACTCTGTCCCATATGTAAGGAATGAACGAGGTTTAACAATATCAGATAAAGAAGTTATGTCTTACCATAACATTCCATCTGTATAGTTGATCCTCGTTCAGTCATTACGACCCTCCCTCCTTCCCCCTCCTGTGGTTTCTAGTGGCTCTCACCATCCAGTTCTCTTAGGTTATTTGACAAGAGGTAGCCTCTACCTTCTTTAACTTGCAAACTCAATCTGAGGTAACAGGGAGAGGGGAATTGTGAGTAAGAGTTTAGCTCGAGAGTTTGAAGCTGACACGAGCTTGGAAAATGGCTGGCTCTGTTCCGAGATCGGAACCAATACCCATCCGTAATAACTGAACGAGGATCAACAATACAGATGGAACATTATGGTAAAGACATAACTTCTTTTTTCTCTTCTGGGTAAGATATCTCCTACACAGGATGGGATTCCAAGAGAATATTCAAAAATCTTGTTTGACTCCTCCTCGTAGGAATGTATTCCTTGTGTGCCTGCTTGGACACCTCGGTACAAAGAGCTTTTCATGTGAACATGGTATATAGCGTTACAGCACAGTCTCACTCTGGGGCTTTCTTAATTCCATTAGAGCAAAATTATGTGACATGCTGAGCAGGAACAAGATGCACACTCATGAATGAAAAGTGAGTCTGGGTCTTCCAAGAGTTGATCCACCTGTGGGAGTTACTCGGGTAGACCTTATTGCCTCCTGTCTATACAGTCAACTGGCATAATTGTTTTCCAAGACTCCATGCAAGAAAGCTTGGGAGACTGATGCTTTTTATTATTTTTTCCTCCCTTTCCACTGATATGTAGGGTGGTACTTGAGATTCAGAAGGTCTCCCCACAAATCATTGCGTTTCCCTTCTGGCCCAGGCAACAGTGCTTTTCCTTTCTTTTGAATTTGCCAGGGGCAGTTAACACAAGCTTCCTCACCAGACTGTATTTACTCATACAAAATAGGGTGTGCTTGATGCAGCCGAACCTCAAGCAACTGCAGCTGACTGCCTGGATGATAAAGTCTTAATATCTTTTAGGCACCTATTTTCTGAGGGACATATCTTTTATGCACCTATTTTCTGAGGACATACAGTAGGTTGTAATGCAGGCAAGAAAGCCTTCTACTCTAAAATCATTTATTGGGAAATGAAAAAAGATTTTGTAGACCGATGTCAGTAAAAGTTAATAATTGTATTTCTTGTGGGAAGCAAATACCTCATAAGGATTTTCATTCTTACTGTATTCCATGCGTAGGCCCAGATCACGACGTCATTAGTTGTCGGTTTTGTGCTAGATTTAACAAACGCACTATTAAAAGTCTGTTTGATTTTGCTCACCATTACTTTGGCCGAAGATTTAATTATGCCATGCCGTCGGAACAACCGACCGAAATACACAAAAAACGCAAAGACAAGGATAAGGACAGGCATCCGAGACCCAAAACTGACTAAGCCTCTTCTAGGCCGGTCGCTGGTTCTCAGTGAGGTGCTTTCGCAGCCCCTGATGCCCGCTACCTCAGAGCCACAGGCCGCCTCCGACTCCCACGTGGAGATGCCTAGGCCTCTGGATACTCAAGGTGTTGGGCCTACGGAGATGGGTCCGGAGCCGCTGAGCAGGCATCGGCTTGTGAGGGTGTTATCAGACCTTCACAGCTTACCATAAAAACTACAGCCAAGTCGAAAACTCCATTAAAGACAAAGAAGCAAGTACAGCATTCACCTGGACAGGCCTCCATGCCTAAAAAACAGATGCTCAAAATGGCCGAAGACTTAATTACTCTGATCAGGGGTTACCACCCCCCTCCTGATAAAAGGCCTAGGCAGGATACAGACTATGATTCCTATGACCAGGTTTCCATATATTCTGATACCTCTCCAGACCAGGGATACTCTTTACCCCCCTATGAGGACTCTGATGCTGAAGAATCAATTCCTTCAGCCTCTCCTCCTGAGGATTATTCGTTTGGGGAAACTTTACATACCATGAGGGAGCATTTCCATTGGGAGGGCCAGGATTACTCGGAATCCAAGAAAAGGCTCAGACTTTTTTATTGCCTCAGCACAGGCCCCTTGCTATTCCACCAGTATTGGATATTGTGGATGATGTGTTCTCTGATTCCAGTTTAAATCCTGATTCTTTGCCCCCTGCTCCAGTCAAGTCAGACAGGTACTACAGAGTCCCTGACTCTCACAAATTTCTTTATAAAAACCCTGTTGCTGACCCAGAAACCTTTTCCCAGGGTTCCAAAGGGGTAAAGGCTTCCACAGCTAAAAATCCAGTTCCCTCTGACAGGGATTTTAGAGCATGAGACAGATGAGGGAAGAAAATTTACACTTCTGCAACTTTAGCAGTGAGGGCTTTAAATTGCCAGTTTCACATGCTTAAATACCAACAATATTTAATGTTAGTTAAAACAGAAAATGATTACAAGTTCAGAACATCCTGACTAAGGAAATGCAGGATTTATTGCATGCAGCTGAGCAAGTGGGAAAACATACTCTGCAATGTGGTTTTGATTCATTAGAGGCTTCTTGTAGAGCAGCAGTTACAGGATCTGTGATTCGAAGGCATGCTTGGTTAAAGGAACAAAGTTTACCAGATCATGTTAAGGCAAAATTATTGGATGCCCCTTTAAAGCAAGATATTTTATTTGGTGTTAAGGCAGAAGAGGTATTAAAGAAAATGGAGGATAAGGCAAAATCTATGCAAATAGTGAAGGATTTCTTACAGGTACAGCCACCTCAATTTAGCAGAAATTGGCCGACAAAGAATTGGTCCTTTCCAGTGTCAGACAGTCCACAAAGAGGCAGATACAGACACCCAAGAGGCAGATTTCAGCCCCAAGGCTCTTACAGACCTGCGACAGTGGAGTGCTTCAACCCCAAAAGGAGGTGAAGACAAGTCACAACCTTACAGGAAACCGTCCCAATGACTTCCCCCTTCGAATGCCAAGCACTTCCCTTTTGGCAGCTTCCTTAGGGGGGAAACTAGCACTTTTTTCTCAAAATTGGCAAACAATCACCCAAGACAAATGGGTTCTGAATATTGTTTCAGTGTTACAGGTTCCACTTTCACACTTTACCAAGGCTAAAAGGAATGCCAGACCTGCCACAAAATCAATGGGCAGAGGCACAAAAGCAAATTACAGCCCTCTTGGACATGACAGCTATTCAAAAAGTGCCACAGCAGGAACAAGGACAAAGATTTTACTCAAGACTTTTCCTGGTCCCCAGAAAGGACAAAGCCTGGAGACCCATACTAGACCTTTCCACTCTAAATACTTACCTGGATGTTCCGAAATTCAAAATGTTTACACTACAGCAGCAGCTTCCTATGCTGGGCAAGAAGGCTTGGCTTGTTATTTTGGACCTCAGAGGCATTCCGGCATGTCCCTATCAGACAAAATTGCAGAAGATACCTCAGATTCATAGCTGGTTCAATGCACTACCAATTCTCTGTACTGCCCTTTGGCTTATCTACTGCGCCCAGGGTCTTCACAAAGTGCCTGGCACCAGTAATTGCATTTTGCAGGGAAAAAGGAATTCAAATATATCCATACCCTGGACGACTGCCTTATTCAAGCAGAGAGCAAGGACATTCTTCTAAAGCATCAGGCGTTTGTAAAAAGGTTGCTAATTTGCCTAGGGTAGACAGTAAACAAAAGAAGTCAAAACTAGTGCCCTCACAAGAGATAATATTCCTGGGTGCCAGCTTAAATACAACGGCCCAGATGGCTTATCTCACGCCAGACAAACAAGGACAACTGACTCAGTATTTTCAGTTGATGGCAACAAAGTCCCAACTCCCTGCAAAAAAAATTCTGCAGGCCTTGGGATTCATGGTGTCCTGCATACTACTAATTCCATATGCCAGACTGCATGTGAGGAAATTACAATGGTACCTAAAAAGTGTTTGGACTCAACACTGTCACAGTTTGAAAACAGTAATACCACTAATTCCCTGCCTACAACAGGAGTTTCGATGGTGGGCACAGGCATGTCACCTCAACAAGGGTCAGCCTTTCACTCTACCCACAGCCAGGCAGACTTTAACAACAGATGCTTCGGATTACGCCTGGGGGAGCACACATGGCAGGAAAATGTATTCAGGGCAAGTGGACCACAGACCAAATGCATCTGCACATCAATCGAAAAGAGATGTTGGCTGTACAAAATGCCCTAACAGCTTTCAAGGACCTTCTACATCCAGGAAATTATTATTAAAGACAGACAACACCACAGTAATGTGGTACGTAAACAAGCAAGGGGACACACATTCTTACCCCCTATGCAGACATGCCATGACGTTGTGGAACACAGAGCTAACTTAAAGTTCATCTGCAAGCAGAATTCCTGCCAGGAAAGAAAAATACGCTGACAGACTACCTAAGCAGAAACATCATGGATCCTCATGAGTGGAAATTAAATCCACAAGTCTTCAGTATGATAACGCAGAAATGGGGGTGCATGAGTGGAAATTAAATCCACAAGTCTTCAGTATGATAACGCAGAAATGGGGGTGCCCAGACATAGATCTTTTTGCCTCCCCACTGAATTGCCAACTACAAAAATTCTGCACAAGGACTTATCACACACAAGCATGGAAAGTGGATGCTTTCTCGTTCAGCTGGAAAAGCCTAAAAGTTTATACCTTCCCACCACTGCCTCTCCTTTCAAAGGTACTCCTAAAAGTCGGACAAGAAAAACCACACATGATCCTGATTGCTCCATACTGGCCACGTCAGCACTAATACCCAACCTTAAAGACCTTAGCTTAAGGCCCACCATGGATTTTACCTCAAATTCCACACCTTCTGACTCAACAAAACAATCGGATTCTGCACAGTCAGCTCAAAACCTTAAACCTGGCTGCATGGCAGATTCATTAGTCAAACAGACAATACTTCTCTCTAAAGCGGTTATGGATGTCATTTTGGAGGCCAGGAGACCTAGCACCAGGAAATCTTATCCAGAAAAGTGGAAGAGATTATGTGCCTGGAACCAGGCTCAAAGCCATGACCCTCTTGCCCAAACACTCCTCAGATACTACAATACTTAACTGAGATGCTGGACAAAGGACTGTCCTCATCCATTAAGATCCACGCCTCTGTCATCTCGGCTCATACAACACAGATCCTCCTATTTTCTCTCATCCATTGCTAAAACAGTACCTCAGAGGGGCTACAAACATAAGACCGCCCCGGAGAGCACCAACACCTACTTGGGACCTCAATATTGTCTTGGAAAAACTCACTTTACCTCCTTTTGAACCAGCCAATTCAGCAGAATTAAAACATGTATCATGGAAAACTGCTCTGCTTCTGGCAATAACCTCAGCACAGAGTCTCAGAATTACAGGCACTAATGGCAGTGGAGCCTGTCATCATTTTTCACCAAGACAGGGTTTCTTTAGGAACAAACCCTTCTTTTATGCCTAAGGTGGTATCCAGTGTGGCTCTTAACCAAACTATTCAATTGGCAACTTTTTGTCCAAATCCCTAGAATAAAGGGGAGAGACTTCTACATTCCTTGGACATACACAGACAATTACGTTTCTACTTGGACAAAACAAAAGCTTTCAGAAAAACTGAACAATTATTTGTAGCATATGCTGCAGGATCACAGGGAAAGGCTATTTCAAATCAGACCATTTCAAAGTGGATAGGATACTATATCCAGTCCTGCTACACACAGCATGGGAAACCTGTACCTAGTAACATTAGACCACATTCCACCAGGGCAACTGCCACTTCTACTGCCTACCTTAGAGGAGTACCTACCAAAGATATCTTCGAAGGTGCAACTTCGAGTTCAGTGCACACCTTTACCAAGCATTACCACTTGCCTCTTCTAGATCCAGAGCTGGCTTTGCCACTGCAGTGCTGCAGGGCCTCATAGCCACACTAAATCCTCTATAGAACCAGCCACCCTGACTCAGCTTTGGGATTCAACCCAAGTGTAATGACTGCAGCAGTGAAGCACGATGAACATAGTGCAGTTTTGTACCTACCATAAATATAGATGTTAGTGTCTTCACTGCTGCAGTCCAGGATATCCACCCGCCATCCCCTCTTTCTTAGCTGGGACTTATCTATACCTTTCTACACTATACTACCTATGTGGTGTATTTGCTGGTTACTGAAGGTTTTGTTTTTACCTTATTGTATGTTTTATTAGCAATATGTATTGCCTACCTTTTTGGGGGCACCTGACATCTGGGGCAAGAAAAACTGAAGAAAATGGCGTCTGCTGCATCTTGTATATCCCTGGTGCACTGATGTCATGGAGGAAGCGACAGCAACCAACGCCGGACGAAGACTTTGGAACTCTGGCCGACTGCGGGACCGCCTGACGGCAGGATAACCCAAGTGTAATGACTGCAGCAGTGAAGACACTCTAACATCTACATTTATGGTAGGTACAAAACTGTACTTTACTCTGTTCCTTTCATTGCCCCTCCAAATATTACAAAACATCTCCCGGATGTTCCACCCGCTCACACGGAGGCCGCAGCTCTAGTGGTTTCAAAGCTGCTTGTCAAACGAGCCATCGAAAAGGTTCCCCCCGATCAGTCTGGATTAGGCGTCTACACAAGGTTCTTTTTGGTGCCAAAAAAGACTGGGGACCTCAGGCCCATTCTAGACCTGTCAACATTAAACCTGTCGGTAGCAAAACAGAAATTCCGGATGGTTACCCTACAGTCCATTCTAATTTATCTCTGAGTGCGCGACTGGATGTGCTCTTTAGACCTACAGGATGCTTACTATCACATCAAAATACACAGAAGCTCCAGGAGGTTTTCAGCACTTCCGGTGGGAGCCAGTCACTTTCAGTTCAGAGACCTACCCTTTGGTCTCACCACAGCCCCCAGGGTGTTCACCAAGGTAATGGGAGTTGTAACGGCTCATCTGAGGCTTCAGGGTATTCAGGTGTTTCCATACCTGGACGACTGGCTCTTCAATGTGCACAACAAGCATCACTTGTGTCAGACCCAAGGTTATTTCATTCGGTTAGCAGACCTACTGGGAATTAGTCAGTGTTCACAAATCCTATTTACAACCAGTACAAATTCTAGACTTCATTGGGGCATGGTTAGACACTTTGCAGATGGAGGTATTCCTAACTCCAGACAGGATTCTACATCTCGGGTGCCACATAGCTGAGATAGCGAACTCCAAGTCTTCAAAGGAGAGCGAGGTTCTCCTGGCTCTGGGCTCCATGGCTGCCGCCATATCTATTCTCCCGTATGCACGCCTTCACATGCTGGTTCTTCAATGGACTCTGGCTGTTCAGTGGTCTTGGCTAGACCTACCCATGGAATTTCCGATCAAGATCAGTCACGTCTGCATGACATCTCTTCTTTGGTGGTTAACTTCACTGGAGATATCAATAGGACGCCCATTTGCATCACCCCCAGTCCAAACCACAGTGACCACGGACACCTCCCAACTCAGGTGGGGGGACACTGTTCGGGAAGGACAGTCCAAGGCTCGTGGTCCTAGACAGACCAATTTGCACATAAATGTTCTAGAGATGAGGGCATTGCTTTTAACGTTGGAAGCCTTTCACACAGTCCCCCCTCTCGGATTGATTGCTGTTCAGTCAGACATGTCGGTCGTCGGATATATCAACAAGCAAGGGGGAACCAGATCCTACCCTCTGTCGTGAGGCCATGAGAGAGTGGGAATGGGCGATTTCCACTGGTCAGTTTCTGATAGCAACACACATCCCGGGTCACTCCAACATCTTAGCGGACAGATTGAGCCGGTCCATTGATGCCTTAAGAGTGGTCTCTGAAACAGTCAGTAGTGGAGGTGAATTTCCTGGCATGGGGTCAGCCTTGCTGCGATCTCTTCGCATCTTTTTCCAACGCGAAGTGCAGCAAGTTCTTCACTCTGATTCCCTCCCCAGGGGAAGTCCCAAGAGATGCTCTAGTCCATGTTTGCCCCCCCCCCCCCCCGGGTTCCTTTATGCTTATTGACCTTTACCTCTCATTCCGAAGTTTCTTCAGAAAGCTTGCCAACTACGGTGCAAAGTGATCCTCATTGTCCCATTCTGGCCTCGTCAGGTTTGGTTCCCGTTCCTTTGGTCTCATCTTTTAGCTCCCCCGTGGGTTCTGGATCCCTACCCGGATCTAATTTCCCATCCATTGGGGACACGTCCGCCTGATCTGGACAGCCTCAAGCTAACAGTTTGGTCGCTCCAGTTCCATTAATCGCCAGGGCTCCCGGTCTTTCATTCCAGGTAAAATCCATTCTGGTGGCCTCTCTTAAAGACTCCACTGGGAAACATTATTGCAGTAAATGGAAGCTCTTTTCCATTTGGGCCTCACAGAGAGAAATAGATTCCTTTACAGCCCCTCTTCCAGCGGTGTTGGACTTCCTGTCTGGTATCTTTCAGCAAGGAGCTAGTTCCTTTACAGTGAAAGTACAATTGGCAGCCATTTCCAGTTTTCACATTGGTGAAGACATTGCCTTAGCCTCCTCTAGGCTGTGTAAGGCTTTTCTTAAAGGTACTTTTCTGCTACGGCCCCCTGTCAAGGATTCTGTTCCTCCTTGGGACCTTACTTTTGTTTTACAAGCATCGGTGGCCCCTCTTTTCGAACCCGCAGCTTCGGTGGACTTAAAAACTTTTTCCTGGAAGACAGCTTTCCTAGTCGCCATCACATCGGCTAGGAGAGTTTCTGAGCTTCAAACTCTGTCTACCGTGCCTCCATATTTGGTCTTCCATAAGGATAGGGTCTCCCTCCATACTAACCCTTCTTTCTTATGTAAAGTGACATATGAAGCAAACATAAACCAGTCCATTAATCTGCCTGTTTTCTTTCCCAACTTCCAAAATAAAGGTGAATACAAACTCCATTTGTTAGATGTTCATAGACAACTTAATTTTTATCTTCATAGAATGAAGTCTTTCCACAAGACTGACCAATTGTTTGTTTCCTTTTCCAAAGCGTTTATGGGAAAAGCTATTTCTAAAGTTTCTTTAGCCAGATGGATCACTCTTTGCATTTCATATGCCTACAAAGCAAAAGGTTTATCTCCTCCTGGTTTAGTTAAGGCTCACTCTACCAGGTCCATGGCGACTTCTGCTGCTTTTTGGTCCAGGGTACTTTTGGACGATATTTGTGCAGCAGCGACATGGGCCAATTCACATACCTTCATTTCCCATTACAAATTGGATCCGATTTCGAGAGGTAGAGCATCCTTTGGCTCTGCGGTGCTCAGGAATATCCTTCCATAAGGGCCTCCCAGGATCGGAGTAGCTGGGGACTCTGTCCCACAGGTTGCAGATAAAATGAAGTTAACTACTTCAGATAAAAAAGTTATGTACTCACCATAACGTCCCATCTGAGTAGTTATACTTAATTTTTCTGCAACATTCCCTCCCTCCATCCCGTGGACCTTGTCCTGTTTTCAGGTTGGTTATTGGGTTGAGTTGCATATATATATTGTTAGTTGCAGCAAACTGGATCTGAGGGAAGATAGGAGATGGTAGGGCACTATGGGTAAGGGGAGGAGCTCGGAGCTTGGAGCAGATGCTAGAAAAAACGTTGCCGGCTCGGGTCTGTATACCCACAGGTTGCAGAAAAATGAAATATAACTACTCAGATGGAACATTATGGTGAGTACATAGCTTCTTTTTTTTTTTTTTTTTTTTTAACTTGAGTTGCCAGGAGCTTAGTTGATGTATTATTCCTTTACACCACTGAAGCTGGCTTCTCTCTTGGCATAGCATTAGAGTGTACTGAAAAGAATACTGGAAGCCTGGATGTTTTAAGCTTGATTTAATTGGAGGGACAGCATTCCAGGTTTCATTTTTTTTAATTGATTGCGCGTATGCCAGAGCACTGTGTAATGACATCAAGTAGAAAAAGTGTAAAGCTAAAGATGCACACAGTTTAAAAAAAAAAAAAAAATTGTAAAATAAAATAGGTATGGGTAACAGTAAAATACGAAACTGGAAAGAATATGAATAAACATGATTAGACAACATGGCTTGTCCTACAAGGAGCTATAGGAGCCCAGGCACCATAATACGACACCTGTATTGTTCCATTAAGAATGTCTTCCATATGCTGCATAAGAGCACACCTTTTGAGTGAGTGCCAAGTGGAACTTCTCAGTCTTGTGAAGGAGTTTTTGGATGGCGGTCCACGTATTCTTCTTGGGATTTAAAAACATTCTACAGCAACTAATGGTAGAGCTATTTGAGCCCTAAACTTTGTATCCTTATTTCTTTCAGGAAAACTTTGCTTATAGTGACTGTCATTTATGCCAGAAGAGATGTTCATCGTGTTACACTGCTGCAGTCATTACACTTGGGTTATCTTGCCGTCAGGCTGTTCCCCAGTCGGCCTGAGTTCCAAAGTCTTGGTCCGGCGTCGGTTGCTGTCACCTCCTCCCTGACGTCAGTGCGACAGGGGTATATAAGATGCAGCTGACGCCATTTTCTTCAGTCTTTCTTGCCGCACAGTGCCCGAAGCAAAAGCAGTTTGCAAGTGCCGGTTGGCTGTCTCCTGAGATTTTCATTCCGAATCCAGAACCGAAGTCTTCTACAAAGCTAAGTACCCCGTTGGGGAAACTTTTTCTTGCTTCAGACAGATGTCAGTAAAAGTTAATAACTGTATTTCTTGTGGGAAGCAAATACCTCATAAGGATTTCCATTCCTACTGTGTCCCATGCCTAGGCCCAGACCACAACGTCACTGGTTGTCTGTTTTGTGCTAGGTTTAACAAGCGCATTATTAAACGTCTGTTTGATTTTGCCCAACATTATTTTGGTAGAAAATTCAATTATACCATGCCGTCGTAACTTCCGACGACTGAAATACACAAAAAGTGCAAAGACAGGGATAGGCGTCCGAGGCCCAAAACTGACGACGAAGCCTCTTTTAGGCCAGTCGCCGGTTCTCCGGTTTCCAGCGAGGTGCCTTTCCAGCCCCTGACTACCACTTCTGTAGAACCACAGGCCGCCTCTGACTCCCACGTGGAGATCGCTGGGCCTTCAGATGCACAAGTTATTCAGCCTACCGAGACTAACCTTACAGAGGGATCTGGAGTAGCTGAGCAACCCACAGCTTCAGAGGGTGTCTTCAGACCTACTCATTTAAGCATTAAAACCTCGGCTAAATCTAAGCCTCCTTTAAAATCAAAGAAACAAATAAAGCATTCTCCAGGACAGGCCTCCATGTCTAAGAAACAAATGCTCAAAATGGCTGAAGACCTAATCACTCTGATCAGGGGGTCCCATCCCCCTCCTGATACAAGGCCTACACAGGATGCAGACTTGGCTCGTGACTTTGGACCTCAAGGAGGCATACCTGCATGTGCCTATCAGACAAAACTGCAGAAGATACCTCAGATTCCTGGCTGGTTCAATGCACTACCAATTCTCTGCACTGCCCTTTCGTTTATCTACTGCACCCAGGGTCTTCACAAAGTGCCTGGCACCAGTAATTGCATTTTGCAGACAGGAATTCAAATTTATCCGTACCTGGACGAATGCCTGATTCAAGCAGAGAGCAAGGACGTTCTTCAAAAGCATATGGCATTTGTAAAAAAGTTAAGTTCCCTGGGGTACACAGTAAACGAAAAGAAATCAAAACTAGTGCCCTCACAAGAGATATATTCCTGGGTGCCAGCTTGAACACAACGGCCCAGGTGGCTTATTTCACGCCAGACAAGCAAAGACAACTGACGCAATACTTTCAATTGATGGCAACAAAGACCCAACTCCCTGCAAGAAAAATTCTGCAGGCCTTGGGTTACATGGCATCCTGCATACTACTAATTCCATGTGCCAGACTGCATATGAGAAAACTACAGTGGTACCTAAAGTATGTATTTTCTAAACACTGTCAAAGTTTGGAAACAGTTATACCACTAATCCCTTGCCTTCAACAGGAGTTTCAGTGGTGGGCTCAAGATTGTCACCTCAACAAGGGACAGCCTTTTACACAACCCACAGCTAGGCAAACACTGACAACAGATGCATCGGATTACGCCTGGGGAGCACACATGGCAGGCAAATGTATTCAGGGCACGTGGCCCGCAGAACAAAGGCATCTTCACATCAAAAAGAGATGCTAGCTGTACAAAATGCCCTTATAGCTTTCAAGAACCTGCTGCATCCAGGGCAACTACTGCTAAAGACAGACAACACCACAGTTAATGTGGTACATAAGCAAGGAGGCTCTCACTCCTACCCTCTATGCAGGCAAGCCATGACCTTGTGGAATACAGCTATAAACCTTCAAGTTCATCTGCAAGCACAATTCCTGCCAGGAGAGAAAAACTCACTGGCAGACGACTTAAACAGAAACATCATGGATCCCCACGAATGGGAATTGAATCTACAAATATTCAGAATGATAATACAGAAATGGTGGAGACCGGACATAGATCTGTTTGTATCCCCAATAAACTGCCAGCTACAAAAATTCTGCACAAGGAGTTACCATCCACAAGCATGGAAAGTGGATGCCCTCTCATTCAGCTGGAAGAACCCTACAAGTATACGCTTTCCCACCACTACCTCTCCTGCCAAAGGTACTCATAAAAGCCAGGCAAGAAGAGCTAAAGATGATCCTGATTGCACCAGACTGGCCACGCCAGCACTGTTACCCAGTCTTAAGGAGCTTAGCACAAGAACCACCCTGGATTTTGCCTCAAATCCCACATCTGCTGACTCAGTACAACAGTCAAATACTACACAGCCAGCTAAAGACCTTAAATCTAGCTGCATGAAGATTCTTTAGTCAAGCAAGCAATGCCTCTCTCCAAAGCTGTTATGGATGTCATTCTGGAGGCCAGAAGGCCTAGTACCAGGAAAGCCTATTCAGATAAATGGAAGGGATTCTGTGCCTGGAACCAAGCTCACAGCCTTGACCCTCTTGTCCCAAACATTCCTCAGATACTACAATACTTAACTGAGATGCTGGACAAAGGCCTCTCCTTCTCCTCCATCAAGATCCACGCCTCTGCCATCTCTGCTCATTACAACACGGATCCACCAATTTTCTCTAATCCTCTGTTAAAACGGTACCTCAGAGGGGCTAAAAACATAAGACCGCCCCCTAGAGCACCTACTCCAACTTGGGACCTCTACTTTGTTTTAGAAAAATTAACTTTACCTCCTTTTGAGCCAGCTAACACAGCAGAATTAAAGTACATCTCTTGGAAAACTGCTCTGCGTCTGGCAACATCAGTACGAAGAGTTTCAGAACTACAGGCACTAAGGGCAGTGGAACCTTTCCTCATTTTCCAGCAGGACAGGGTGTCAAGAACTAACCCTACATTTATGCCAAAGGTGGTATCCAGTGTGGCTCTAAACCAATCTATTCACCTGCCAACTTTTTATCCTAAACCACAGAATAAAGGGGAGAGACCTACTGCATTCTTTGGACATTCACGGGCAGTTACGCTTCTACTTGGACAAAACCAAAGCTTTCAGAAAGTCTGAGCAATCATTGGTAGCGTATGCTGCAGGAGCACAGGGAAAAGCCATTTCAAAACAGACTATTTCAAAATGGATAGGACATTGCATACGTTTCTGCTACACATATCATGGAAAACCTGTACCTAGCAGTATTATATCTCATTCCACCAGGGCAACAGCCACTTCAACTGCCTACCTCAGGGGAGTACCTGCCAAGGATTTTTTGGAAGCAGCAACTTGGAGTTCTGTACATACTTTCACCAAACATTACCATCTGCCTCTATACTCTAAATCCAGAGCTGGCTTTGCCACTGCAGTGCTACAGGGCCTTATAGCCACCCCTAATGCCTTATAGAACCAGCCACCCTACCTCAGCTTTGGGATTCTACCAAAGTGTAATGACTGCAGCAGTGTAACACGATGAACATAGTACAGTTTTGTACCTACCATAAATGTAGATGTTAGAGTGTATACACTGTTGCAGTCCACGTTACCCTCCCTCCTTCCCCTCTTACTGGCTGGTACGTACCTATGTCTTCTACCCTTTACTACCTGTGGGGAGTATTTGCTGGTAGCTGTAAGTTGTTTGCTTTTCTTGTGTATGTTTTATTAGCAATTGGAATTGCGTACCTATTTAGAGGCACCTGACATCTGGGGCAAGAAAAACTGAAGAAAATTGTGTCTGTTTGCATCTTATATACCCCTGTAGCACTGACGTCAGGGAGGAGGCAACAGCAACCGACACCGGACCAAGACTTTGAAACTCAGGCCAACTGAGGAACCACCTGACAGCAGGATAACCCAAGTGTAATGACTGCAGCAGTGTATACTCGAACATCTACATTTATGGCAGGTACAAAACTGTGCTCTTTGTAAAAAGTGTTTTTTATCTCTGTAATTAGGTGACACTTTTCCAAGCTTCTTTCAGAAAATGTGTAGTGCATCAGTATGAACAACATTTGTAAAACTCAGTGCAGGACAGTCAGTGACACTTAATCTACTGACTGTTAAACGTGGGAATATTTTTCAAGTTTTCCATTCAAAGTGAATGGAAGCCTGATCTGAGAACAAAAGGTAGGGCAAATTGTTCTCACAATCAGAGCTGTCAGACTGCATTTTGGGACAGATTTAGCCTATTATGTGAAAATAGTCTCATGGGGATGTCTGCCCCCATGAGGGCAGACAGAAGAACAAAAAAAATAAAAATAAGAATGAATATTTTTTGGATTAAACCAGCTTTGGGAGGTGCAGAAAATCATGACTAGATAAAAAAATATATGTTTTTTTATCATTTGCCTGTAGTGGTCCTTTAAGAATTTCATGTGGAAGTAGCTTTGTTTTCCTTAAGAACTAGGTTTAGTCGAAGGAGTAATTCCCTCCTTTGTCTAAAATGGGATCATAAATGAGTCTCAAGCTATATTTTCCCCCCAAGCTGTCAGAATAAAGATGAAAAAAGTCTTTGATTTATTAAATGCCCACCAGTAACTGACTTACTGTTGTGGTAGAACCAAAAGGGTCAGGAGGTGAGGTCAGTTGTCTCCTTCCATGAGGGAAAAGAGGGCATATGAGTGCCCAAGGAGATCTGCTGTATAATTATTGGCTTGTTATATTGTGATATAATAGGATGCAAAACACTGCACATTTGTGGAGATTCACTCCTTTAAGCCCCCACACACTCATCAGCATTGTTTAAGAATGCATCACCTTGCATAGATCCACTAATCTCTAATGACCAAATAACTCTAACTATTCAAATGAGCAATAAATATGTTCCCTTCAGAAAAATGAGCTACACAAAGTTTGTGATTCTAAATAATGCGTACCTTGTTCCGACACTAATAAATTTAAACCTGCTTCACTCCCTTTATGTCCACAGTGTGATTGCCAGAATGCTGACCTACTTCATATATTCTGGAGCTGTAAATGCTCATACAAACTCTGGTCTTCGCTTAGATTAAGCAAAACAGGATATGAGAAATCTACATTGTCCTGGAAATTTGCTCTATTACATGTTCCCCCTGTGAAGTTAAAGAAACAACAGGAAAGAATATTAATTACACTTTTCACATTTATAAAATAATATATTTCACTGAACTGGAAAGACAGAACTCCGCTGTCTTGGAATGGATTTGGACAAATAGCTGTTGAATACATTAACAGCACACGGATTCTTAATACATACTCAAAAATGAAACATTTTGTTGAATTTTGAAACTCACTAATGGATCATATCTTGAGATAATATGCACTGACGCCAAACAATTTGTAACTATTAAATAATAAAACTATTTTTTTCTATACCCTGTCCCCCACCACCACCACAAACATTTTGGGCTACTTGATGCAACCCAGCTGAATCTTATGATTCCCCAATAGTAGTCACTACATATCAAGTGCTCTCACAATGACATCATATTGGTTGTGTTTTACTGGTAAGCAGTAAATGTGTGTGTATATGTATATTTGTATGTATATTTATATATATATATATATATATATATATATATATATATATATATATATATGTATGTATGTATATTTATATATATATATGTATGTGTGTGTAAATAGTTTGTGGAATGATTTAATATTTTTCTCAACTTTTTTGCTAATCATGTGTGACAACATCAACCTGTCATTCTATTACATTTCATTGTACTTAACATTATCTACGTACATTTGTTCTTCTTTTTTGATGTGTTTGTTTTTGGTATTGAACTCAATGGAAATGTCATTTAAGAAAAGTCAATAGAGATTATTTAAAAAAAAAAAAAAAAAAAAAAAAAAAAGGCATCACCTGAAAGCATCTGTGATGCATCCGCCCTTGCCTTCAGACATTGCAATCCAGATATCCAGTCCAAGATCAAAGTGGCAGTTACGACAACCATACTTCATGGTTTTCCCTAGCACCTTGCCCTGGTGTTTCCCTAGCTCTAGTGTTTCTTGGTGTAAGGAATACTGCTGCAGTGGTGATCCATATGTTAAATGTAGTACAGTTGTAGGACTTACAATGGCGGCAGTAGGTGCCTAAGAAGGGGATCTGTTCTGTAGTGCAGATTCCTACCTTACATATCCCTTTTGGACAGGATAGGCTTTGGACTCTATATGTGAAGGAAAAAATACAAGATATTCCCTCTAACTATCCATTTCAGGAGGGTAGTCAGTATTGCTGGTCTTTTTTGCTCAAACCTTCACAGCCTATGACAGCCCAAGGTTTTAACTGCTGACTTGCCCGTAACTCTAGATGGGTTGTGTGTGCCCTGGGAGAGCAAAAAGATTACATAAGAGCATTGTTGTACCAAAAAGACCCGACGTAATAGTATAGTTGTAGCTTCTGTTTTAAATTCTCTAGTAGAGTGGCCCAGAAATCAGCTTTTTGACCTTCTGATAATTCCTTGGAGTAAGGAATACTGCCTTCACTTATGGTGTACTATAGAGTGTTTGCTGTTATAGAAAGTTGTATACACAGCAGTGCTTTATTGCTTATGCTGAGGAGTAGTCAGTGTATACGCTTAATGGACTTCAAACCTAATCTCCAAGACAAGCATATTTTTAAGTTGGTACTAATCTTGGGTATTATTATTTGAAGTTTCCTAAAGGACTGTTTTTAGTAGAATATACTGTGGTTTGCACTTTTGCAGTGTGTTGAGTATTTTTATTTTTTTTTCTTTAGACGTCATCGGAAGGACATGGAGATGAACGCTCCGATTCACCTTATGAAAGTGCAGATGAGAGTCAGACAGAAGCCTCTACATCTTCAAAAAAGTCAGATCGAGGAGGGGCAGCTAAAAAAGAGCATGTTTGCCAGGTGGGAAATAAAAGCTAAACTGGGCTGTGCATAAAAAAAAATAATTGGAAATAGTTTTCAATCCCAGGAGTTAAAACTATATAACTATTTGCAAATTAAAGTTGCAAAACATCAACTAATTACTGGGATATAAAAACTTACTATGATTGGGAATGATCAGATGTTTTGACTTTATCCCTATTGGCCTTTACTAATTTAAAACTGATTAAAATTATTACATAAGTGACTGGTCTGCTCCACTGGTGCAGAGGTCTAGCCAGGTAAACAGAAAAATGTGAAACTTCAGTAAAGAGGCACATTTCAGCTATAGTAATACAGGTGCTTTGTGTCTTCCTTGAAATGTCATTTTGTTTTACCTTGTAAAAAAGAAAACATGTGCAGTAAGGAAGTCCATCTCAGCCACAGTAATGAAGCTGCTTAGTATTTTGAGTGTCACTTTGCCCATCTTTTCATGAGCAGAGATATTTCTTTGCCAACGGGGTGTATTGTGAAACAAGACAATCTAATAGTTGTGATCCATCTTGATGGATCTGTGATTTTATTCATCCTTCGTTCATTCCACGTGGCACTGTTTTCTCTGAAGCTCTGCAGTTATGTCACGTATGCATTCCAGTATGTGCTTTACAAAAAGACCAAAATTTATCATACTTGTTAGCCACTCCTGACAAAAAATGGTATGATTTCAGGCTGCCAGATCCTTGTCAGTAAAGGAAGCAATGAATGTAGTCATGGATATTCTCACATTAGCAACAAAGCCCAAAGGATCCACCATGGCAGAGAATGAATAAAATTTTTAATAACCAGGGGAAGCGCTGTTGAGTAATCCAACTTGGATTACTCGAAAGTACTTATCCTGTTTGTTAAAGATTTTATTCATACTCTGCCATGGTGGATCCTTTGGGTTTCGTTGCTGCTGTATTTGGTCCTTCAGTTCTGCTACTTCTGGTTGTGTCTGAGATTCTCGCATTGTTGGGAAAAAAATCAACAGTGTCCCCTCCCTTTCGCCACTCAGTTTGGATTTTGATGAATCTCATCAGTGAAAAGCTTTGGCTGACTTTTCTTCTCTATTACATAGGAACTCGGAGACCTTCATTGCATTGCTTTATACTCCAATCTTTCCTGGTATTCCAGTCATTGGAGAAGCTTTTCTCTCTTCCTGAGCAGAGTTAGAGAAGAGTGATAGTCCAGTTTTACTTGATTCATGTATGAGCCCCTGCTACTTTGCCCATGTGGTCACTCTTGCTGGAGTTGCAGGCTGTGATACTGGCTGGTGTGAGGCTGTCTTTTAAGATCAGACAGGTTCACACACAGTGCACATTTCAAGGGTTTGAAGTTATATTTAACTCATATTCACAAGACATGATTTGAAAGAAGCCATTCCTCTCTGCGTTAAGAGGTGTCTGTATGCATCCTTCAGCCACCTTTATCTCTTTTCCAAACTGTTATCAACTTCAGAAGCAACGTCAGCCTCTTAACAAAAAATCAAGTATGTCACTCAAGTGCCATATTGTCTTGCACCTCTTACTTTCCAAGCCAGGGTGTTCATTGTATGACTGATGACCCAGGGATCTGTCTCAAGTACCCTGTTGTAAGACTACAACTATCCAAGTGTCCTCTGAGTTTGCCAGAGCTTTGAGAGTCTTTACAATGAACCATTAAGGTCTTGAAGCGGTCATGATTGGCTACATTTTAAACCTCTTGCGTATTCCTCCTATAAGTTTTAGCTAAATAATCAGTCCATGTTTGCAGAGGTGTGGGAACAAGCTCCAACTAAATTAGTAAAGGAGCTCATAGGGCAGCTGTTCTTTCAAAATGAGGCAATGTTTCTGCTTCAGACTCTTTCTTGTTTTGAATGGAGGAATGGTGCTTTTCCCATGTTTTAACTCTGAGACTTATCAAGCATTGACACATCAGGCACCAAATGGTGATTTTTCATGGAGTTATGACCATACTAACAAAGAGCACCTTAATGTCACTGGCTAGGATGGAGACTTTCTGGAACATCATTCATGCGCATTAATTTTTCACATTGTTTTAACCACTTGTACAAAACATTGTCCTTCAGACTCTCCTCTGCTCTCTGAGAGATGCATGTAGCAACTGAAGCTTTGCAGATTAATCTTGTTTTCCTAACTTATTTGGCACTTGAAGGCCCCATTAAGAGAACTTGTATTGGGCGGGGGTTGTAAGTTGAGAGAAGTCCTTTCTGATTCCATGTCATAGGATTGCCTTTATCACCACAGAGCGTCTAAATATTTTTTTTACTTTACTTGGAGAGCTCCCAGAAAACTGTTAATCACTCAGCCTTGTCAAGAAACCAAAGGATCAAAATCTGGGTCTTCCTGCATTTTTGGGGGCTTTGTCTCCAGTTACCTAATGGTATCATTGAAAGTGCAGATGTTGCTAGTGACTGAGGTGCGAGGAATTACTGAAACAGTGCTCACAGAATTTCTAGTGTCATGCTCTTGCAACTGGGCCCTCGAGCCATGTGGGCAGTTCCATCACTCTCCATTTGTTTGCTCATACATAAAGCAGAACACATCACAAGTTATTACAATGGGTTCCTTGCCAGAAGGTTGGAAGTTATTTCTGTACTCATCCACAATTCTAGGAAAGTAGTTCCCCATGGAGGGAAGGGATTCCACATCAGCTGTTTGGAACTGTGGACAGTCCTAGCCCCCAGAAATTTTGGAGTACAAGCTGCTTTGTGAGTCCCGCCTAATTCAGCTTGCTGATCAGTTATTCATATGATAGACAAGGTGGACGCATCGTACTCCTACAAAAAGAAAAAGATTATGCACCTTAGTAGTGGCCAGTATTATTCTGTCAGCAGTTCACATAACAGATGAAGTGAATACATTTCTGTGTTGAACTTGCTGTCTGCTTTGGAGCTTATATAAACTGGGCATTCCAGAGACTGACTGACTTTGCTACTTCAGAGAAAAAAGTGCTCTGCCTTTCCTGCTTGGTACAAGAGAGCAAAGGAAAGTGAATGCATTCTTCAGTCTGTGGAAAAGGGTATTCATGTTCACCTTCACACCATTCTCACTGATTCAACTACGTAAAGAAAAGCTGAAGGAATAAAGAGCAAAATTAAACATTGTCTGCCTCTCCTGACAAAGAATGGTATGATTTCTGGCTGTTAGATACCTGGCAGTATAAGAAATGTAGTTTAGCCATGGGTGGGGCAATAGTCAACTCCACCTCTGGGGGGCTGTCTTCTGCTGTAGGTGCTGCTTTCCTACCACAGATTCCAGATGGGTGTTAGAAAGTGATTAAGACTGAAGCTAAATGTTTCTCTCTGGTATTTTTGCCAACTGGAAGAGTTTCTTCATTTAGATAATGTAACTGTGTATTGTCGTCTTTAGCCAGTTTACAAGTGACTCCTGTTTTGTCCCCACTACAGGTACTTGTACAGTAACAACTTTAGATCTGATGATGTTCTTCGTGTTTCACTGTTGCAGTCATAACTGTAGGGTGCTCCTGCCGGCAGGCAGCCCGAGGTCGGCCAGAATCCCAAAGTCTGGGTCCGGCGTCGGCTGTATAAGCTAGTATCCTGACGTCAGTACGCCTTGGTACATAGCCCTCAGCCGAAGCCATCTTCTCCAGTCTTTCTTGCCGTGCGGTGGAAAGCAGCTCGCAAAACGTTGGTTGGCGATTTTTGAACAGCATTTTTGGTTGTTGTCGGTCCGAAGTTGTTACTTCTCTTCTCAAAGCTAAGTACCCCGTTGGGGAATCTTTTTCTTGTTCCTCCGATGTCAGAAAAAGTTAATAATTGTATAGCGTGTAAGAAACAAATACCTCATAAAGATTTCCACTCTTACTGTCTACCTTGCTTAGGCCCTGACCACAACGTTTCTTGTTGTCGGTTCTGTGCCAGGTTCAACTCTCGTACTATCAAACGCAGGTACGACTGGGCTTTAAACTATTTTGGCAGACGCTTCAATTATAGAATGTCGTCGGATACTACCGGAGTTCAAAAGAAGCGCAAAGATAAAGACAGGCCTCCGAGGTCCAAACAGGACTCGTTGCAGCTGGAGCCAGCGTCCGGTTCGGCTGTCGTCAGTGAGGCGCTTTTGCAGCCCCTGTCGTCCGCCACTTCTGAACCGATGGCCGATACGGACTCCCATGGGGAGCCATCAAGGCCCACTATTTCAGCTGCTGCAGGACCTTCGGACATCGCTCCTTCAGATGGGTCCGGAACCGCTGTGCAGGTACCGGCTTCTGAGGGGGTTTTCAGGCCTACTCACATCACTATTTCAAAGGCAAAGACAAAGACTCCTACTAAGTCTAAAGTTTCAGCTCAAGCTGCTTCTGAATCCACTCCCAAGACACAAAAACAGTTATTGAGGATGGCTGAAGACTTGCTTACAATGATTAGGGGTTCTCACCCCCCTCCTGAGAAAAGGCCTCGACAGGATGTTACTTTGGATTCCTCTGACCAGGCTTCTGTCTCTTCTGTTTCTTCCTCTGATCAGGACTATTCCTTTCCCCCTTATGAGGATTCGGATGCTGAGGATTCTTTGCCTTCGGCCTCTCCGCCTGAGGATTTTTCTTTTGGGGAAACCCTGCATGAGATGAGGGAACATTTTCATTGGGAAGGACAGGAATATTCTGCTTCCAAAAAGAGGCTTAGAGAATTTCTTCTTCTTCCTCAGCATAGGCCTTTAGCTATCCCTCCTGTCTTGGACATTGTAGATGATGCTTTTTCTGAGGCTAATTTGAATCCTGCTCCCATGCCTCCTGCTCCTTCAAAGCCTGATAGATTCTATAGGGTTCCTGACTCTCATTTATTTTTATTTAAAAATCCTTCTGCAGACCCTGAAACTATTTCTCAGGGCTCGAAGGCTGCTAAGGTTGCTACTTCCAAAAATCCTATTCCCTCTGAGAAGGATTCTCGTGCTTTAGACAGGTGGGGAAAAAAGGTATATACTTCTGCTACCCTGTCTGTAAGGGCTTTAAATTGCCAGTTTCATATGTTTAAATACCAGCAATTTCTTTTGTCTGTTTTAAAACAAAAGCTTGCTTCTGTGCCTGCTTGTGCAGAGGATAAGGAACTTCAGGATGTTTTGCATGCTACTGAACAGGTTAACAAGCATAGCTTACATTGTGGTTTTGATGCTTTGGATGCTTCCTGCAGGGCTGCTGTCTCTGGTACTGTGATTAGGAGACATGCCTGGCTTCGTGAACAAAGTTTGCCTGAACAGGTTAAGGCTAAGTTATTAGATGCCCCTGTTCAACATGATGTTCTTTTTGGTTCTAAGGCTGAGGAAGTTATTAAAAAGATGGAAGAAAAGGCAAAGTCCATGCAGACTGTAAAAGATTTCTTGCAGGTTCAGCCTCCTAGATTTTCCAGGAATTGGCCCTCTAAAAATTGGTCCTTTCCCACGTTTGACAGGCCTCAAAGGGGAAGATATAGACGCTCCAGAGGTCGTGGTCAAGGCCAGACCTCGTACAGATCTAGACAATGGACTGCTTCTTCACCTAGAAGGGGAGAAGACAGATCCCAATCTCAAAGAAAACAAACTCAATGACTCTCTCGGTTGGGCTTCAGGACCTCTTTACCTGGACGCCCCTCTCGGAGGAAAACTGTCTCTTTTTTACAGGAATTGGACTCATATTACCCAGGACAAATGGGTATTGGATGTGATTTTAAAAGGTTACAAGTTCCACTTTCACACTTTGCCAAGGACTCACGGTTGGCCAGATCTGCCAAAACTTCAATGGTCAGAGGCCTTAATTCAAGTGGATGCTCTTCTGGCCATGAGAGCCATAGAGCCTGTTCCACTCTTGGAAATGGGAAAAGGATTTTATTCAAGGCTGTTTCTGGTTCCCAGAAAGCAAAACTCATGGAGACCTATTCTGGACCTTTCTGTGTTAAACACCTTTTTGGAAATTCCAAAGTTCAAGATGCTTACTCTGCAACAGCTAATTCCAATGCTCTCTCAGGACGCCTGGATGGTGACATTGGACTTAAAGGAAGCCTATTTGCATATCCCTATCAGACAAGAACGCAGGAAATTCCTCAGGTTCAAGGCAGGTTCGAGGCACTTTCAATTCTCTGTTCTGCCCTTTGGTTTATCTACTGCGCCCAGAGTCTTCACCAAGTGCCTGGCACCAGTAGTGGCTTACTACAGACTTCAGGGGATCCAGATTTACCCCTATTTGGACGATTGCCTTATTCAGGCAGACAGCAAAGATCTTCTGCTTCAACATCTAGACTTTGTTCAACGTCTTCTCCTCTTACTGGGATTCTCAGTGAACATAAAAAAGTCACATTTGATCCCTTCTCAACAAATGGTATTCCTGGGAGCCCTCCTAAATACAACCTTACAAAGGGCCTACCTCACTCCAGAAAAACAAACTCAGCTGGCTTCTACTTTCAACGCCTTGGCAACTCTATCTCAGCTCACTGCAAGGAAATTCCTGCAGGCTCTGGGCTACATGGCTTCCTGCATTCTGTTGATTCCAAACGCAAGGCTTCACATGAGAAAGCTTCAATGGTATCTGAAAAGTGTATGGTCACAGCATTATCACGATCTGGATATTCTGATTCCTCTGATCCCCTGCCTCCAGAAGGAGTTCCTCCGGTGGTCCAGGGCATGCATTTTAAACGAAGGAAAACCTTTTCGTCTCCCTCAACCTACTCAAATCCTAACCACGGACGCCTCGGATTATGCTTGAGGAGCACACTTTCTAGACAATTGCCAGCAGGGAACCTGGACAAAGGACCATCTTCACTGGCACATCAATCTGAAGCAAATGTTGGCAGTTCAAAATGCCCTTTTGGCCTTCAAAAACCTTTTACAACCAGGGCCTCTGCTAATTCGCACAGACAACACCATGGTCATGTGGTACATCAAGCAGGGGGGATCTCATTCATACCCCCTTTGCAGACTGGCTATGGATTTATGGGACACAGCTCTAAAGTTGAATCTGCATCTCCAGGCTCAATTCATTCCAGGAAAACAGAATCTCTTAGCAGACAGCCTGAGCAGAAACATTTCGGATCCTCACGAATGGATGCTAGACACCAACTTGTTCAAAAGAATTACTGCAGTTTGGGGATGTCCTCAGATGTGTTTGCATCCCATCTCAATCATCAGCTGCCTCGCTTTTGCACCAGGTCCTACCACAAAACAGCATGGAGAGTGGATGCCCTGTCTTTCAGCTGGAGAAGCCTGTCAGCTTATGCCTTCCCTCCTCTTCCTCTACTGCCTTGGGTAATACTGAAGATAAAGCAGGACAAGCCCAAGTTCCTCATCTTGATTGCTCCAAATTGGCCTCGACAGTTTTGGTATCCAACTTTAAAGCTCCTGTTCTCGGGGCCTCCTTGGATTCTTCCTCTGAACCCTTCGCTTCTGTCCCAGCATCAGGGTCAGTTACTACATTCCAACCTCAAGACCCTTTGCTTGGCAGCTTGGCTCTTCAAAGGAATTTGATTGCCTCTAGTCTTCCCAAACAAGTTTTGGATGTTCTTTTGGAAGCTAGACTGCCTAGCACTAGGAAATCTTGTGCCTCTAAATGGAAGAGGTTTTCTATTTGGATGCAGGACCGAGGCTCTGATACTCAGGTTCCTGATAGCTCCTCTATTTTGCTTTACCTTTCGGAGCTTTTATCTAAGGGGCTTTCATTTTCTTCCATTAAGATTCATGCTTCTGCTATCTCTGCGCATTTCAGTTCTGATCCTCCTGTTTTTTCACATCCTTTGGTGAAGCAGTTCTTGCGAGGGGCTAAAAATTTGCGGCCTCCAAGGACCCCTCCTGTCCCTGCCTGGGATCTTAATTATGTTTTAGAAAAACTTACTTTGCCTCCTTTTGAGCCTGCTGCATCTTCAGATATTAAGTTTTTATCTTGGAAGACTGTTCTTTTGTTAGCATTGACCTCTGCCAGAAGGGTCTCAGAGTTGCAAGCTCTTATGGCCGTGGAACCATACCTTATTTTCCATCAGGACAGAGTATCCTTGAGGACCAATCCTACTTTCATGCCTAAGGTGATTTCGAAAGTGGCCTTGAATCAGACACTTCACCTTCCTACTTTCTTTCCAAATCCTCAAAATAAAGGGGAAAGGATTTTGCATTCATTGGATGTGCACAGACAGTTACGATTTTACTTGGACAAGACTAAAGATTTCAGAAAGTCTAACCAATTGTTTGTTTCCTTTGCCTCCAGTTCACTTGGAAAACCTATTTCTAAACAAACTATTTCCAAATGGATTGCTTATGGGATCAGATTTTGTTACACTCATCATGGTAAACAGTTTCCTGGAACCATTAGAAGTCATTCTACTAGAGCAGCTGCTACTTCTACAGCTTTCCTCAGAGGAGTACCTACCAAGGATATCTTGGAAGCTGCCACTTGGAGTTCTGTGCATACTTTTTCCAAGCACTACAACCTCCCTTTGTTTTCTAAGTCTAGGGCAGGCTTTGCCTCTGCTGTCTTGCAGGGTATTCTTGCCTCCCCTTCTTCTATCTAAAGCCTCCTCCCTCTCTACACTGCTTTGGGATTCCACCCTACAGTTATGACTGCAACAGTGAAACACGAAGAACATAGTACAGTTGTGTACACCTACCATAAATGTAGATGTTCGAGTGTCTTCACTGTTGCAGTCGGGGTTTCCCTCCCTCCTATCCCCTCTTTCTCACTTTTTTGTGGTGTATTTGTGTTTCCTTGTTGGATTCATTGTTGATTTGTTGGGGACTTCTGACATCTAGGGCAAGAAAGGCTGGAGAAGATGGCGTCGGCTGAGGGCTATGTACCAAGGCGTACTGACGTCAGGATACTAGCTTATACAGCCGACGCCGGACCCAGACTTTGGGATTCTGGCCGACCTCGGGCTGCCTGCCGGCAGGAGCACCCTACAGTTATGACTGCAACAGTGAAGACACTCGAACATCTACATTTATGGTAGGTGTACACAACTGTACTTTGCCAGTCTTCACTTAATCCTTGACTGTGGGCTCAGTTCCGAGCCTTGGAACTAACTCTGCCGTTTTTTTAGCTCATGTTTCCAAAACTCTTGAGCTAGGCTCTCTCCATAATGTTCCTCCCAAAATTGCCTTGGATCTCATTTGCCATTTTGTGGTGTCAGTCGGATCCGACCCATCTCTGAGCTTTGGCAGGAGTATAGTGCAAGTTTTTTCTGTATTTCTGTATATTTTCTATATATATTTTCTATTTACTTCTACCCACTCCTCTCTTTCTCTCTCTGCACGTGTGTGTTTCTCCACTTTCTTTTCCTTCTGCCATTAGGTAGTTTTATGTACCATCGGTACTATCTCTTCTTTCTCTTTGCTTTCTTTACCTTAGGGTAATCTTCATTACCACTGTTGGAAATTTCCCCCCATTTCCTGTCTCTTCTTAAACATAAAGAAAAGACTTTCTTGCTGTCTGTTTTTTCCTGTGTGTGTATGTTTGTATATATGTGTGTCTATATATATATATATATATATATATATATATATATATATATATATATATATATATATATATATATATATAATTTGTGTACACACACACACACACACACACACACACATATATATATATATATATATATGTATATATATATTGTGTGTGTGTATAATAATGTTAGTGTTAGGCCTTTCTTTTGTAATATGACCTATAAGTCATCTAAGGGCACCTCTGACTTTATGAGATGCCAAAAATGTGAAAGGAAGATGCCCAACTCAGATGGGTATGTTTTCTGTGTATATTGTTTTGGTGGTATCCACCTCCAGAAGGATTGAGCAGTTTGCCATGGTTTCTCCGCCAGAACCTTGACTGAGCGGAGAAACTGATTTTAAAGGAGCTATTACAGGGTGATTTTGAAGAGGCCATATCTGGTCCCAAGAACTGAAGCCAGCTCTTAATTCTCCAGATTCATTATCCAAGACAAAAAAGCGACTACGTTCAATTCCTCGGAATTGCCTGCTCATCTGACAACTGACAAAACCACCTATGGTGTCGACAGCTTCCACGGCACCAGTAGGTAAGGATGACTTCAAAGTCAAGTCAAATTCTGGAGCAGACATCTGGGGCTTTGGTACCAGTGGTTTTATCAATACCGAAGCAGATTACCCTCATTTCCTTTCCAAAGGCCTCCTGTTTGCCATCAGTGGACCCTTTTGCTGACCGGATACCCTGTCCTTTCCTGGAACTGAGACCACTTGGGTCTCCAACTTCTATTCAGTCAACTGAGTCTATCTGCATCGGACATCGAGACTGGTCACCCAGCTCCTGACAGCGAGGGGATTGCCACTATCATTGACACCATCTCAGATTCTTCCTTCAACTCCAGCTGAGCCTTTAGAGCTCCTGGCACCAACCTGCCTGGCTACAACTGCCTCGGTGCCAGTTAGTTTCTTCTCCAGAATCGAGGATTGCCTTGAGCTCTTCCAGTTTGTCGGAACTGGAGACCTCCCAGGGTTGAGGCTTTGTTGCTGATTCTGAGGGGCAGGGTTAGACTTCGATCCTTTCGGAGCATTCCATGCCTACCATTGCCTTGGAATTCATAAGCTCGACCCTTGTTTGTTTTTGAGGCAGCTTCCTCGGTGCAGGGTAGGACCATGGTTCTGAAGCAGTCTTTCTGTTCTGGGCTCCCATCCCTCTATGGGGGGACTGTTATTTTAATACTTCTGTGGCCTTCCAGCTGCTGCAGATGTCTTGTGAGGTAGATTCCAAAAGGGGCGTTGTACTCTCTAATGGGTCTGAGTGACTAGTAGAGGGGAACAATGACCTCTTTTTACCCAGATGAGAACCCTTTTATGATGAGGTGTGCCATGTAGAAGGACTTCCTGACTATTGTGGCGATGTGACTATCAAAGGAGAGACTACTGTCCTCCTGGGTCCCAAGGTCTCTTACGCATTCGGTGTTAAGTAGATTGCTGCCTATGTGGTAGTTCATGGGTGCAGAGTTTTTACCAAAGGGGATGACGCTGCACGTTTTGGCATTGAGCGTGAGGCCATGGCTCTGACACCAGGCATCTGTCTCAGCGAGGCCCTTCCGTAGGATGTCCACATCATTTGGGGACTTGACTATGGCTCCTAGTTTGCAGTCATCTACAAACTTCATTAGCCAGAGGCGTTCTGTGTTGGCCTGTACTTCAGAGAAGTAGATACCAAGCAGGAGAGGTCCCAGGACAGAACCCTGTGGTACTCCACTTGTCACTGCTTTGAGGTCTGATTTGGAGTCTGCAACGTTTAGAGTGTGGGTTCTGTCAGTGAGCCAGTTGACAACCCATCTTGTGACGTAGAGATTTATACCTAGTTTAGTGAGTTTAGCTATAATTCCAGAATGGGGGATGGTGTCGAAAGTCGTGGCGAGGTCAAGTTAGGCTCTCTGAACCACCTTGCCCTCATCTATGGCTTTGGTGACTGCCTCAAAGAAGTTGATCCGGTTCAGGAGGCATGATCTGCCTTTCACAAACCCGAACTGGGTGGGATCCAGAGTTTGGAGGTTACCAATGTCTTTGAGTTCCATGATGATACGTTCCATGGTATTGCATACCAGGCTCGTCAGGCTAATAGGTCAATAGTTCCCGTGATCAGTGGTGGCTCCCCCTTTGTGGAGTGAGATAACTGTTGCTGTGCGCCATTCAGTGGGCACAAAGCCTGATGCAAGGCTATTATTGAACATGGTGCTTAAGTGGGGGGGGCTAGTTAGTTCTGAAGTTAGTGTAAAATGCAGCCTGGGATGTTGTCCGGTCCCATGGATGCTGTGTTTTTGGCTTTAGAGAGTGCAGCCTTTACCTGTGCAGTTGTGATTACAGGGACTCTGCATTCATCCTGTATAGCTATGGGCCCTTTAGGGGGTGAGGGGGGGGGGTAAAGTTAGCACTGAACCTATCTACCAGGATGTTGACAGTATCAGTTGGTTCTGTAATTTTCGTGCCTTTGTGCTGTAACTCAGAGCAGATCTGGGTGTTGCCATTGATATTCTTGACATAGCTATAGAATGCTTGGTGGTTGTCCTTGGAATTAGTGGCGATTTTGTTTTCGTAGCTAGATAGGGTGGGGGGAGCATTATCTGGGTAGGACAGTCAAGGCACTTAGTCCCAAATGGAGGGCAGTTTTGCACTTCAGTGTTCTAGAGATTAGGGCAGTGCTGTTAGCATTGCAAGCATTTCAAGATGCCCTCCCCTTGGGAACAGTTGCAGTACAGACAGACACATCACTAGTCTAGTACATCAGCAAACAAGGGGAGACGAGTCTTACCTGGTTTGTCAAGAAGCCCTCAATTTGGCAGTGATCGATTTCTTCCAACCGTTGTCTAACGGCAATGCACGTTCCTGGGAGCTCCAACGTGAGCAGAACTATTGTAATTCCTCAGGAGTGGTCTCTCCGTCCAATCTGTGGGGCCAGCCTTGCTGTGACCTGTTTTCATCCCCTCTAAACAACAAGTGCAGCAGTTACTTTGCCCTAATCCACCTTGTGGGAGAGTCTCTCAGAAATGGTCTTCTCCATGGTTGGCCCTCCAGTCTTCTGTATGCCTTTCCCCCCACTCCTCTGATATGCCAGTTTTTTAAAAGCCAAGGTTGATGAACACAATCCTCCTTGCTCCATTCTTGCCTCAACTAGTTTCCCTTCCTTTGGCATCACCTTCTTTAGAAACCTTTGTTTCTGGACACAGCACTAGACGTATCATCTCATCCAGAGGGAATGATTCATATGAATTTCCAGCATCTCAAGCTCACTGCGTGGCTTTTCCAATTCCAGGATTGCGTGGCATTCCTCCCTTTCTTCCCCGGTCTGCCAAATTATTTTGGCCCACCATAAGCTTTCTGCCAGGAGACTACCATAAATGGATAAAATTTGCTAAGCGGTCACTTGATAACATTGACCCATTGCGGCGCCTATAGATAAAGAAACGCCAGAAAATTTAAAACTTTAATCAGTGTGGCTCTCTAGCATCTACAATTCAGGTACATCTCGCTGTGATATCTAATTTCCTTGTGGGTTTTGATGGTTCTTCACTTATGTCCCGTAAACTCTGTAAGGCCTTTTTGAAAGGGACCTTAATGTTTAGGCCTCCTTTTAAAGAACCCTTTGCTCTGTGGGATTTACCTTTGGTTCTGCAGTGTCTTATTTGCCCCCCTTTTGAGCCTTTGACAACTTTTGATTTAAAATTCTTGACCTGGCCAATATTGTTTTTGATTGCTATCACTTCATCCAGAAGAATGCCAGAAATTCAAGCCTTGTCTTGCAAACCACCCTATTTAATATTTCATAAGGACAGGGTCTCTCAGGGCAAATCCCATCCCTTTTTGCCAAAGGTTTCAGAGTCAGATATTTACCAAACCTTGCATCTACCACTCTTTTTCGCCAATTTCTCCAATAAGGGGAGAGTACTGTCTGCACTTACTAGATGTTTACAGGCAATTACGTTTTTACCTTCATACGACAAAGGGCATCAGAAAATCTGATCAGTTGTTCATGGCCTTTTCCTCTCTTTCTTTAGGTAATCCAGTGTCTAAGGTTACCTTAACTAAATGGCGCAAGGACTGTTTCTTTTATTTATCACTCAGAGGGACTTTACCCACCACGTCCTCATTCAACTAGAGCAGTTTCTGCAATTTTTCACACTAGAGCTTCTTAAGATGACATTTGTGCAGCAGCTACTTGGGCATTTCCTTGTACCTTTATCCCTCATTACAAATTGGACTAGGTCTCTAGGAGGCGTGCATTATTCGGTTTGATGGTGCTCAGGAATATTCTGTCGTGAGACCTCCCAAGATTCGGGTAGCTAGGGACTCTGTCCCACAATCAAGGATTGCATGAAGATTGACAACATCAGATTAAGAAGTTATGTTTTACCATAACATTCCATCTGTGTTGTTGATCTTCACTAATCCTTCACCCCCCCCCCCCCTTCCCCCTGCCTAAGAGTCTTAGTGGACTGAATATTCCCAAAGACTGGCTTCATAACAGGGACACAGATTTGGTCCCTTATTTGTTACTTCTTGTCCATCTGTCACTATTATAGGCAAACTCGATCTGAGGTAATTTGGGGGGAGCATTATGGGTAAAGCCTAGCTTGAAGGTTTTGGGAGGTGCGAGCTAAAAAAACGGCCGAGTCTGTTCCGAGGCTCCGAACTGAGCCCATAGTAAAGTATTGGTGAAGATAGACAACACAGATGTAACATTATGGTACGACATAATGTCTTTTTTCCCCATCATTTGGATGAATGTGACAATTATTTCTCTCTGTCTTGACCTTGTGAAAGGCAGATTGTGGCCGAACACCAGCTAATCAGGTAGGTCCTTAATGGAGTTATACATATTTACTCACTTATTGAAGACCCACTCCCTTCCATGGGATTTGAACTTCTTGGTTAACACATTCTGTTCTGCTTTCAGGCCAACTGATTTGGCACTGTTGACGTTTGTATTGTGAAAAGTGGTTTTTCTAGTGACCATCACCTCTGCTTGCAGGATCTAGAGTTTCAGGCCTTTGTGATTAGGCACCCTTACTTGGCCTTTTACAGTAATATATTTTTTTCTTGAAGCACCCATTTTCTTTCCAGAAGTGGTTTCTATGTTTCCCTGTTTTTTTGTGAATGAAACATTGTGGAAGCAGCACACTTCACACCCCTGATATATGGTGTTGTTTCTGGTTTTAAATGAGGTGGGTGCTTGTATTTAGGAAGACCAGTTTATCCCCCCTTGTGGGGAGAAGGTCAGGCATTTTCCAAGGAAACCTTTTCTATGTTGGTGTGCAGTCTGGCGATGAACACTCTCTCGGAAAATTGTGTAGTCATTTGGCCAAGCTATTAAAAATGCCAATGCATATGCTGCCACAACTACTTTGTTCTTAGTTCACAGCGTCAATAGACATTGTCCAGTTAGTAAAACTTTAGTCTGATCACCTTTAGTACTTTGCTGCTTCAGTGGTCTGTTTTCTGAACTTTATTCTCTTGGCTGTATTCTGGCTTTTTCCACCCTGTTGGTTTTAATAGTTGGAGTTCTGGCCAGTGTTAGACCTACCACAGCGAGTTTTGATGTTAATGCGTGTGTTCTAATATATCAGTTGATGTGTAAGATGAGTCTCCAAGTCACTGATTCACTTCTGTCATCCTCTAGGGTATGGAGTGCCCTTAATCCTGTCATTTCTTTAGGAGCTCCCTGTAAATCAGGGTAAGTGCAACTATGTAATCATCAGGTCTTCATTTCCCTCCTTGATTATCCAGCAGTGTGCTGGATTATTGGTTGGGGGGCTTGGTGGCTGAGCTCACAGTTCTGCTGCTGTGCTTTGATGCCTCATGCCAGTATAGGATTTAGGGTTAGGCATGCCTGGAGTAACAGCTTCAGGAGTGAATATCATGGTAGAATGGAAGAAAAGATGAACCCAGGCTTTGATACAATAGGGAGGGTTCTGTTTTAAATCAGCTAACACTGAAAAAAAATGCACTTTTTTTATACTTTGGGCACTTAGTCTTAACGTGTTATGGCCAAAAGTTTGGAATAGTTTTCCACTAGAAATATGAATTGTGTTTTTTGCTTATTTATAAAGAGAACTTGTGTGCTCATCAGTCAGATTTTATATGTAAATTAGTATAATTTACTGAATTGCACCTGGCTAGTCCACTGTAGCTTTTTTCTTCTGTACTGAACATTTAGAGGCTTCCAAAATGAGGCAAGGAAGATTTTTTTTAACTATATTCTTTCTGTTGAGAAACTGTCGTCATAGATGGTGTGTATGTGCTGTACTTGTTAATGGGTCATTTATAATCCTATAGCTTGTTTGTGTATGTCTGTCTACATCTGTGACCAATTTGAAACGTGTCTAATTTGTCGATATGTGCTTGCATGTTTGTGTGCATGTATTTGTGCATAAAGATGTACATTTGGGTAATAAATTTATTATTAAATGTAATTAGTGTTGAGACTTGCGGGTATAACATGAAAAACATTTCCTTCCCTGTCTATTTCTTGAAATAAATACTTATGAAACATGACTTTGTAATGAGCTGTCTGAGATGGTTTTCTGTACGGATTCTCTGAGCTGATTACTTAGCTGTAACTGCTTGACTGAGTAAAAGGACATGGAACTCTTCAGCAAAGAATGATCTGTTGCAGGCAAGGCAAGTGCACTAGTCTTTGATTATATGCGCACTCTGCTGCATTTGAAAGTCATTTCTATGTGTATTATTTGGGTATTATAAGACTTGTGTGTGTTGAAATCCAGAGTTACCAAAAACTTTCTTTTAGTGTTTTGCTTTAAAGTCTTACAGTAAAGGGTAACTGTACTTTTGTGTAAGACATTTCCATTTGCTAAATATCCCAAGTAACTATATTTGAAGTACTGTAATAATCTCTTTTGTTGGTTATTCTTTCATTATACTTTATCGTTACTATGACATTTGTGCATTTTCATTTAATTGATGGTCTCGTCATTTTATCAGGAGGATGAACTTTTTTAAATGCCACTTTCAGTGACTACGTTCTTTGAAGGAGAAGTAGTGAATATTTGGTCACATGAGTATTTTCTGTTACAGCTGAGCTATGTTCAGTGAAAATGGGCACAAGTGTAATTTTGTCAAACCCCCCCCTCCCCCCCCCCCCCCCCACACAGACACACACTGTGAATCTTTCTTCTAGTTTGTTTCCTGTACAGCGGCCTTACCTTCCAGGGTGAGTATGTGCTGCTAAGACTAATATTCACGCAATCGTGAAGGTGGCCTGCTCCCTGTTTGGCATTCTGACAGCGGAGGGTATTTTTTTAGTGACCCATTCCCACCCCTGTGTGGCAGAACATGCCAGTTTGCATCACAAGGAAGCTCACATTGCCTTCCGTACTTGAGTGAAAGTTCCCACACACCCAGCTTTTGAAGGCTAGTCACTCGTCACTGACTTTGGTGAGCCTAAGTTAACCTCAATCTGCATATTTGCATTTCATCCCTTTCTTCAAGGGATTTGTGCATTTCACAGCTAGTGCCACCCTGCTTCCCTGCAAAATGGATGGTGCCAATCCTCCCTGCCAGGTCCATCAGATGCCTAAGCTGCTGATTTGATTCTTTATTACCTGGGAGCAGTCAGGGCTTTTAGTCTTATGTGCTACTGCGCTTGGCTATAGAAGGACGATTATATTGAAAGTAAGCTGTTTCAGCTTCTGGAAGATGCACTGTAGTTTCTCTCTCTCTCTTGTACTTGTGTTAATTCAGGCTTTCTAATTTTTTTAAAATGTTACTTTGCAGTCACTGCTGACTAGAATGCAATGGCAGTATCTTAAATGTATCGTATGTTACCATCGAAGACTTGCTGCAGCTCATTGCATATTTGCCCCATTTCGGTGTTCTGTTTAGAAAATCTTTTGTATCAGTAGTAAAATCTTACCAGTGTTATTCGATAGGTTGCTGTACAGAAACTGTCAGTTGTATTTCTGTAAAAACTATTCTTCAGTGGATGCGCAGCTGCATTTGTTAATTTTTGTTGTTTGGTTAGTCTTTCTAATTATCCCAACATATTTACTGATGGAAGCCATTATTTAGCTTATCACTTAAAAGTGCTTACTAAATTTGGAAAGCGTATCTAGGATTAAAGTAAGATGAGTTGGCTGAATGCCTTTTTGAGGTTCAGGAAGTTTACTTGATTAATCTCTAGGAATTACGTTGCACATATTTGAACCACTTGAGCCCCAGGATACTTTGTGTGAATTTTTCTTTTAAGTTTCTGATCTGATGTTATCAGTGTCATTATTGATCACGGATGGGTCCTGGATCCAACCTGTGATCCGAGCCTGCAAATTGAGCGACAGCTCCTGAACTCGAGGCCCCCCCCCCCTTACTTCCATTTACCCATAATCCTCAGATCTCATTTGCCGCAATCGTGAATGGACGTGTTCTTGCTGCTTGAGCTCAATTTCTGGTAGATGTGCCTTTTTTTCAGGTTTTTAGTGTACCTTTCTCTCTCCTTTGGTTCCCCCAGTTTAAAAGCTTTTATTTGCAGTACTACTTTGGTAGGGTTAGGAATAGACCCCCCCCCCTTTTAGTTTCTCGCTGGCATTGGGGGTTTTCCATGCCGTTTTCCCACTTTCTTCTCCTCCTCCTTGTGTGAATGTTTTGGTTTGTTAGTGTGTTTTTTTGTGATGGCTGACATATCATTGGGATTTACATGGTGCTCCTCATGTGGCAGCAAACTGGCTCCTGCCGACCCTCATGAGGAGTGCGTCTACTGTCTGAGAGCCCCATTTAGAAATTGAATGCGACATCTGTGCAGGATTTAATCCCAGGTCTCTCCTAGACCGTAGAAACAAGTTCCTTCTAAAAGGTCTGGCCAAAGGGGTCCCCTGGTTTTGGGCTCCCCCTCCAGGGCCACTTCAGATCCCAAGAGGAAGCCCTGTTCTTCACGGGACTCCCCTGCTAAATGGTCCAGGCTCTTGGATCCGTGCGCTCCGGATCAGAGTCCAGCCTCAGGATCATTGGCTCTGAAAGGTTTGGCTCCTCCAGCTGGATCAGACTATTCTGAAGTTAGGAGGTCCTCGGATCTGATAGGTTCGAGACCCCCCCTCTGCTTTAACAAACTCCTTGGATCCGTCTGTGGGACATCTCGGTTGCTCTGATCCATCTGGACCTTCGGGTCAGATTATTGACTCCCCAGCCACCTCCAAGCTCTCGGATCCGAGGAGGTGTAGCAGGTCCTCATTTAGGGACCGCAGACGCTCTGGCCATTCTTTAGTCTCCTCTCAGTCCACTAAGAGTTTGCTCCCATCTGATATGGACCAGATGATGAGCTTTCTCAAAGCTCAAATAGAACTGGGTTTGCTTCCGTCCCCTAGCCATTGTGGTTGCCACAGCCACCATGAAAGAGCTTGCGGAACAGTGCTCTATGATCCATCCCCCTAACAGGGAGTCTAGGGTGTTCAGTTCATGAAGCGCATGTATGTAGCTACATTCAGACTGAGGACTACAAATTGCATGGCACATTTTACATGGCTGCAACAGGATTTGGTTTCAGAACTTTCCTCTTCCCTTTCGGAGTTGTCTCCGAGCGCCTTAAGGTGGTTTCTGTGAAGCTCTCCTCGCTCACTTCCCTAGCTAATGTCTTGATGAGGTTGATCTCAAATGCTGTAGAGGCTACCTCTCGAGTGGCGGTTAAAGGCATTGCTATTGGGCTTCATGTCTGGCTTTGCAGGTTTGCGGACAACTTTAAGGTGTCCTTTACTAATGCCCCATTCCATGGATCCACTCTCTCCGGCCCTATGGTCAAGGGCACATTAACCCGCATTGAGGAGGAGGGAAAGACCTTATCAGTGGTCGCTATCAAGTTTTCTGCTCCCCAACTGTTTAAGACTCAGCAGGGTTGTAAAAAGCTATGGTTTCACAGGACACAGTCTTCCTTCTAAGATGCTCTGCAGGAATCCTCCTCTTCTGGCCGGGGAAAGGGGATTTGATGGCAGACACCGCCCCAGAGGCAGGAGGAGTCCACAGAATCAAGGCTCCTGGGAACCCTTCTCAGAGAATCCCCCACAGCGCTCCTGAAGTTCTGCTAAACTGCCCTGCCCTAGAGGCAATCTGGGGGGGGGGGTCATATCTCCTTGCACCACCTGGCTTGGGTGGCTATTACCTCAGACCAGTGGGTGTTAAACATTGTGTCCAGGGTCATGTTATACCCTTCATTTTCCCCTTTCTGATCCAAAAGTCACTCTCTGTCCCACCCTGCCAAAGGGAGTTGGCTTTCAAAGAGGTGCAAGACCTCTTTCAAAAAATGGTCATTCAGAAGGTCCCAACAGGATCTGGTACTTTCTCTTCTTTTTAGTGCCCAAAAGAACAGGGGACCTGTGTCCCATTCTAGACATCGGCAATCTGAATTTATCGGTCAAGAAGTTGACGTTCTGGATGGTCACTGTTCAGTCCAGTCTTCCGCTTCTGTGCAAGGACGACGATGTGCTCAGTAGATCTCAAGGATGCGTACTATCACATAAAAATAGACAGGCGCTTGGATTTCTGAATTTTTGGCTGGAGGACGATCATTATCAGTTCAGAGCCCTGCCCTTTGGTCTCACCTCAGCCCCCCAGGTGTTCAAATGTATGGCAGTGGCTACAGCCCATCTCTAGCTGCAGGTGTTTCAGGTCTTTCCCGTACCCGGAAGATTGGCTCCTCATGGCTTCCACAAAGCATCATCTTTCACTTGCCACAAACTTTGCTCTAAACCTTTTTCATGACCTGGGCATTACCTTAAACCTTCCAAAGTCTCACCTTCCTAAGTCTCAGAGGCTAGAATTCATAGAAGTTCTTCTGGACACAGTGTTGGAGACTGCATTTCCTTCCTTGCTCAGAGTGGATGCGATCCGGGAGCAAGTTCTCCTACTAGATTGAGACAGTGTCCATCCATCTCATCCTGCAGGTGCTTGTGTTGATGGAGGCGGCTGTTCAGTTGGCTCCCCACACCAGGTATCACATGTTTCAGTGGACCCTAGAGGTACAGTGGTCGGGCTCATCTTCATCCTATGTCCACACCAATTTGAATCCCTATGGTCTGCAGGCAGCACTTGAGCTGGTGGATCTGGACTGAGGATCTCCTGCTAGGAAGACCTTTTTGCCTTCTGCAACCTCAAGCCATGCTGACCACAGACTCCTCCCTGTGGGGGTGGGGATATTTCCAAGGAAGGACTATCCAAAGCACGGGGTCCACCTCTGAGACTAAGTTGCACACAAATGGCCTTGAGATGAGAGCAGTCCCACTAACGTTGCAAGTCTTCCAGGACCACCTCCTTTTCAGGACTGTAGCAATTCAGACAGACAACATGGCAGTAGTCTGGGTCATCAACAAGCAAGGGGGGCATGATCTTTACTCTCTGTGCAGAGGCCGCGAGAGTGTGGGAATGGGTGATGGTCTCCAGCCACTTTCTTCTTGCAATGCATATCCCAGCGATTCTAACGTGCTAGCAAACTGAGCAGATCTATCCTGAGTCCCCACGAGTAGTCCCTAAAACAATCAGTGGCAGGTCGGATCTTTGATCTCTCTGCTGCAAACTGTTTGCGCCTCAAGTCAATCACAAATGCAGCAAAAACTTGGCCTTGATCCCCCCCCCCCCTCCACCAGGGTAGTCACCCAGGTATGCTCTTATTCACAATAGGCCGCCGGGACTCCTCTGTGCCTATCTCCCCAATGCCCCTCATTCCCAAAGTTCTTCAGAAAACCCGTCACCTGCTGGCTCACCTCATCCTCATTGCCCCCTTTTGGCCTAGTCAGATGTGGTTCTCCCTCCTCTGGTCTCATCTGAAATGTTTGCCTTTGATATTGGATCCAATCTAGGGTCTCATCTCCCATCCATGGGGACTTCCCCCTCCTCACCTGACGTTCTGAGGCTGACAGCTTGGTACTTCCAGTTCCAGTGATAGTCAGCCAGACCAAGTTGCCTTCCCCGGTGAAAGATATAATTTTGGCGTCTCAGAAGCCTTCCACTAAAAAGGTTTATTCTAGCAAATTGAAGAGGTTCTCTCTCTGGGCTTGTCAGAGGGACATAGACCCCTTTTCTGCTCTGGTTCCAGATATCTGGTCTTTCCTTTTTTCTCTGTTTCAGCAAGGGGCAAGCTTCTCAATGATTAAGCTGCAGTAGGGCAGCTTATTTCTAACTTCCACTTAGATAGTCCCATCTTTTCTTCTAGGCTCTGCAAGGCCTTTCTCAAAGGGGTGTTCTTGCTTTGGCCTCCCTTCAAAGATCTGCCTCCTCCTTAGGATCCTACCTTAGTGCTGCAGTGCCTGACACGACCTTTCAAACCTGCTGCAAAGTCTGATATTAAGTTTTTATCTTGGAAGAGTGCCTTTTTGGTAGCAATTACCTCCGCCAATAGGGTTTCTGAATTACAAGCTCTTTGCATAAAGCCTCCCTTCATGGTTTTTGAGAAGGACAGGGTTTCTCTTAGAGCCAATCCTTCCTTCCAAAAGTGGCCTTGGAAACCAATCTAAATCAGTATATCCGGCTCCCTGTCTTTTTTTCCCAGCTTCTCGAACAAAGGGGAGTATCAGCTACATTGCCTGGATGTCCATAGGCATTTACATTTCTATTTAAAGAGGACTGAGGATTTTCGAAAGTAGGGAACAGATTTTCGTAGCCTTTTCCCAGGCAAGGAGAGGCAGGGCCATTTTCAGTGTCTATTTCTTGCTGGATAGCTTCTAGCATAGTTCACATTTATGAGAGCAATCACAGGGATCTTCCCAGACCTATTAAAGCACATTCTACTAGGTCAGTGGATATGTCTTCAGCATTCTGGGCCAGGATGTCCTTAGATGATATTTGTGCTGCTGCCACTTGGTCAAGCCCCCATACCTTTGTAACACACTACAAGTTGGACTTGGTATCCAGGGGTAGAACCTCATTTGGTTCTTCTATGCTCCGGCATGTCCTTCCTTGAGACCTCCCAGGATTTTGGGTAGCTGGGGACTCTGACCCATCCATGATCAGTAATGACACAGATAGCATCAGATAGTTATGTACTTATCATAACTTGGAATTTGCTGTCCGGTGTCATTATTCATCACGTTCCCACCATCCATCCCCCTGCTTCTAGTGACCAGTGGATTGTTGGAGTAATGACGTGTTTGGTTCTGCTGTTCCTGAGTATGGACAGTGTCCCTTCCAGGATAGTTGTGTAGCAAACTCTATTTGAGGATTATGGGTAACAGGAAGTCAGGGGAGGGGAAGAACTCAAGCTCAGGAGCTGTCGCTTACTTTGCCAGCTCAGATCAGAGGTCAGATCCAGGACCCATCCATGATGTTTAATGACACTGGATAGCAAGATTCCAAGTTATGGTAAGTGCATACGTTTTTCTGCATGGTGTTTTGAGTAATTCTCATTTACTTTACCTTACTCTGCCAACTCTGAAATTGATTTTTAATTTTCAACACTTTCTGTTTTGTTTGTTGTATGTAGGCACATTTTTCTTGGCAATATCCAGCTATTTGTTTAGGAAGTGCTTATTGAGCTGTTCTGCCAGTCAGCAAGCGCAGTTATTGTTTAATTTGCTTAGGCAAAACACAATAATGCTATTTGCTATTATGTTTTTGTAACAGAGTGAGGAGGTCACACTGAGAAACCAGTCAATGAAAACTCCAGCCAAGCTAGAACTTTCAATGAGCGACCTCCCAAACCTCCTGTAACAGAGGCACATGGGATAAATGCAAATGACCCTTATGAACATCAGGTGTTTCAGCTGTATGGCGATTCTGATTGCCCATGACTTTTACGTTTGAAGTCATTTTAATGGACAATTTCAGGCCCTACCCCCAGTTGGGGTTTGGCTTTATTGGCCTGAAATTGTCCATTAAAATGACTTCAAACGTAAAAGTCATGGGCAATCAGAATTGCCATAAAACTGAAACACCTGATTTTCATAAGGGTCATTTGCATATATCCCATGTGCCTCTGTTACAGGAGGTTTGGGAGGTCACTCATTGGAAGTTCTAGCTTGGCTGGAGTTTTCATTTAGTTTTTACTATTATGTTTTTGTAGAATTTAGTCATGCATGACTATGTAAAAATCAATTTTCATTTTGTAGTTGAGGTTTTGTGCTGCCCAGCTTGATTTACTACTTGTAATTTGAAGAGCTTCCCCTATCTGCAGATAAAAGATGCAAAACTTGTTCCCTTACTATGATTTAGAAGTTAATGCTTCACCAATGTTCTCGTACTCCTTTTTTACTGGTCTTTCATCTGCTAATGCTATGCTGGATTCTTCTATTCCAAAAATTATTGTTTCATACTTTTTTGAATCTGCCAAATTTTTCTGTTTTGGATACAGAATGTATCATTACTGCAGTATAGATGAGTCTTACTCTTTGGATCAAGGCTGGAGACACTAAGGTGACAGAGCTTGCAAGTTCTGTCAACTGCTGATTAAAGTTAGCAGAATGTCTGTGGTTATCTGCATTGCTCCTCAGCAGAATCAAGGCACTGAGGGGAGTTTGATTCCTGCCTGGAATTTCCTTTTCAGTGGAGCCACAGCATTCAGCACCAGTTTTGTTTCTGGACCCTGATTTTAACCACCATGCACCAGCCAATTAGAATGCTGGTGCCCATGAATCTTACATTAGTGCCAACTTTACTTCATGTAGCTCCAGCCTTTCCAGCACTACCTAATTGTGCATTGGTTTTGAAGGTGCCACTGCTGTCCCAAGTGATTAACTTCAGTACTGCGTCTTTTGGAGTGTTTTGGTCCCATCCATCCACCATGCAGATTATACTGGTGGTTTTGATGCTGAGATTGTAGAATCTTCTGAATAATTACATCTTTAAGCAGCCCAGTAATTGGCCATCCTGCCTCCAGTTTGTCCTTTGGGGGCTTTCAAAGCATTAAGGACAGTAGCTTCTCCACTGACGGTCCCAGGCATTTTCATTCTTTGTGGTCTTCTCTTCAGCCAAAAGGAGTGTGGTGTACTTTTCACAGTCCAAGCTCCTCTTAAAGTGGCACAGGAGAACTCTAATACCAGATAGTCCCCTGTGGATTTCTTAATTGAGGATCTTGTATGTTCATAGGGGATTACTAGGCTAATGGCACAAGATCCTTTACAAGCCTAGCCAGTAATACCAAGGATAACAATATTATATCTTAATTCCCCAGATATGGATGAAGTATCAGGGCAGTGGGTCTTGGGTGTTGAACCCTGAGTCATTTTACAGACTGCCTCTGTCCGTAAGCGACATGGACAGTACCACAGTAGAGAATTTGCAGTTTCCCATCCATTTATCCAAACTTTTTTTTGGAGAGAGTAAGGGATAGGCTTTGTTTTACAAAGATGGGAAGTTTGCTTTATAGACGAGGTAGTCTTTGGGATACAAACCTCTCTCCCAGTTCTGGTAAGAGTCGCAAATAAGGTAAAGGGCCATGGAAGATGCAATCCTCATACAGTTTTCTTGCGAATATGTAACATTTTCATCAGGGCTGGATCAAAGAATGCCTTGTAGGTCAGCCATATATCACCTGTCAAACTGAGACAATGGATAGTGCCTTTAGGCATTTCACATAAGACATGTTTTACTCTTTGTATTTTTTTCTTTAGTGAGGAACCTGTGAGGCCATTCCGTGAAGTGCCAGTTAGGTACATGCAGAGGGGAGCACTGTACTCTATTATGGGCCTGATGAGGGCTGGCGAGTACAATGGCACTATGACTTCCTTTGACCTTGATGCCATGACTTTACTTGTAAGTTGAGCCACACAGAAGAATTCCATCACTACTGTAGCTACCTGGTGGTTAAAGTTTAGGTAACTATCTGTGTTCCTAGGTCCCTCACCACTGGGCCAGCCTTTACAGATGTGCTATCAATATAATTCGCAGGGATATCTGATTTACCAAAGAGTATTATTACACATTTGTTAGCACTGTCTCAGACCATGGTTTTGGCATCAGTCGTTTCATTTTTAGGCCTGTTTTTAGGATGTCAACATCCTTTGCGGATTTGACGATTGCTCCCAACTTACAATCATTGGCAAATGTGGTGAGCCAGAGGCCCTCAACTTTGACCTTCACTTCAGAGAAGTATATACCAAACATGAGGGGGTCACAAAACTGAGTCCTGTGGGACACTGCTACTAACGGGCTCCTTATCTGTAGTGGATTTGCCTATCCGGGCAACATGTCCTGTCAATGAGGCAGTTTGCTATCCACCTGACAACATAGGGGTTTAGACCTAATGCAGTAAATGTATCTGTGATTCCAGAGTGGGGGGCTATGTCGAAAGCTTTGGCCGGATCTAGATAAGCAGTGTGCATCATTTTATCATCCATGGTCCTGGCAACTTTATTCAAAAAGTTCACCTGACTGAGGAGGCAAGACTTCCCTTTGACAAACCCAAATTGAGTCTGGTCCAGTGTTTATAGATTTTGTATGTCGTTATTTATCAGGTCCATAATGATTCTTTCCATTGTCTTGTAGATAAGACTGGTCAAACTTGTAGGTCTGTAGTTCCCTGGGTCAGTTGATGGACCCCCTTGTGCAGAGAGGGATGACTGCTGAAGTCCTCCATTCCTCCAAGACAAAACCCATGTGGAGGCTGTGGTTAAAGAGGGCTTCTAGTTACCTTGATGGATTCTATTTTAAGCTGTTTAAGAAGCATTCTGGAAAGTTCTCGGGACCCATGGAAGCTGTGATTTTTGGCTTTAGTGAGTGTAGGAAGGACCTGTTCCCTCATAATGACCAATAGGAGGATTGTAACTGGTACTTTGGGTGCAGTAGGAGGTGATGGGGGGGGGGGGGGTTGAACTGAACTTGTTGTCCAGCAGGTTTGCTATTGTTTCATGCTGGGTGTAGGTGTTGCCATTCATGATTAACACGGCACATTGCTGAGCGTTTCCCGTGAGATTATGGACATAATTAAAATGGCCTTATGGTCCTCTTTCACCTGAGAGGCTATTTTTGCCTTGTTTACTTTGGCAGATTTCATCAGCTCTCTAATTTGTTTAGACTGGTGAGTGTCTTTTTGCACTCTTTTGTCTGTTCCTTTTTGGCTTTGGAGAGTTTTTTTATCCTTTTGTTGAGCAGCCTGTTTACACTTTGGGGTTCACCAGGGTGGTTTAGTTTTGCCAGTAATCAGATTTGACTCTGGTACTGCTTCCTCTATACATCTGTGAATGTGGTTGTACAGTGCTTTTATGGGTTTAGAGGGGCTTGGAAGTTTAATAAACAGTCACTTAGATCTGATGTTGTCCTTCTCATTCTGCTTGACTTATATGGGTCTGTGATCCAATCTTCGGATCCAGCTTGGCCACCTCCTACAGACTTTAGGTTTCCAGACTGAAATTCCTCCCTTACCCATAATCCTCTGCATCATACCCAACCTCCTCAGATCCCATTTGCCAGCGGTGCGCCCAGATGTGATTTCCAGGCTCAGATAAGTCTAAAATCTTTTTGGATAGATGTTTCTGCTTTTTGCTCTGCTTTCATCATAGTTTATTTGCATTGGCAGTGTAATTTGTCTCCTCACCTTTTCTCTAGTTTTTCAAGGTCTATTAGGCCTTTCTTCGGTTAATACCTTCTTTCGGGCATTTGGCATTTTTTTTCTTCAAAAAAACTGTCTAATACTTCTAATAGTTTTTCTAGTTATAATAGCTTTTTGTCAATAGTAGCTGGTGGTTGTTTTATAGTTCAGTGGTGGTTGTTTTATAGTTCAGTGATGTTTATCGTGTTTCACTGCTGCAGTCATTACACTTGGGTTATCCTGCCGTCAGGTGGGCCCGCAGTCGGCCTGAGTTCCAAAGTCTTGATCCCGGCGTCAGTTGCTGTTGCCTCTTCCCTGATGTCAGTGAGCCAGGGGTATATAAGAAGCAACCAACGCCATTTTCTTCGGTCTTTCTTGCCGCGCAGTGCCCGAATCAAAAGCAGTTTGCAAGTGCTGGTCGGCCGACTCCTGAGATTTCAAATTCGATTTCAGAACCGAAGTCTTCAGTAAAGCTAAGTACCCCGCTGGGGAAACCTTTTTCTTGCCTCAGACTGATGTCAGTAAAAGTTAATAATTGTGTTTCTTGTGGGAAGCAAATACCTCATAAGGATTTTCATTCTTACTGTATTCCATGCCTAGGCCCAGATCACGACGTTACTAGTTGTCGGTTTTGTGCTAGATTTAACAAACGCACTATTAAACGTCTGTTTGATTTTGCTCGCCATTACTTTGGGCGGAGGTTTAAATATACAATGCCGTCGAAACAATCAGAATGCACAAAAAACGCAAAGATAAAGATAAGGAAAGGCATCTGAGGCAAAAAACTGACGAAGCCTCTTCTAGGTCAGTCGCCGGTTCTCCGGTTTTCAGTGAGGCACTTTTGCAGCCCCTGACACCCGCTACCTCAGAACCACAGGCCGCCACCGGCTCCCACGTGGAGGTGCCTAGGCCTCTGGATACTCAAGGTGTTGGATCAACGGAGATTAACCCTTCAGATGAGTCCGGAGCCGCTGAGCAGGCATCGGCTTCTGTGGGTGTTTTCAGGCCTACTCAACTTACCATTGCAACTACAGCCAAGACTAAACCTACATTAAAGACAAAAAAGCAAGTACAGCATTCACCTGGACAGGCCTCCATGCCTAAACAGATGCTCAAGATGGCCGAAGACTTGATAACTCTGATCAGGGGGTTCCCATCCCCCTCCTGATAAAAGGCCTAGGCAGGATACAGATTATGATTCTTCTGACCAGGTTTCAGTATATTCTGATTCCTCTTCAGACCAGGGATATTCTTTAACCCCCTATGAGGATTCTGATGCTGAAGAATCAATTCCTTCAGCTTCTCCTCCTAAGGATTATTATTTTGGGGAAACTATACATACCATGAGGGAGCATTTCCACTGGGAGGGCCAGGATTACTCAGAATCCAAGAAAAGGCTCAGAGACTTTCTTTTACTGCCTCAGCACAGGCCCCTTGCTATTCCGCCAGTGTTGGACATTGTGGACGATGTGTTCTCTGAATCTAGTTTAAATCCTGATTCTTTACCCCAGCTCCAGTCAAGCCAGACAGGTACTACAGAGTCCCTGACTCTCACAAATTTCTTTATAAAAACCCTGTTGCTGACCCAGAAACTATTTCCCAGGGTCCTAAAGGGGTTAAGGCTTCCACGGCTAAGAATCCAGTTCCCTCGGATAGGGACTCTAGAGCCTTAGACAGATGGGGAAAGAAAGTTTACACCTCTGCAACTTTAGCAGTGAGGGCTCTAAATTGCCAGTTTCACATGCTTAAATATCAACAATACTTACTGTCTCAATTAAAACAGAAAAGGAGTACAAATACAGAACAACCTGACTATAAGGAAATGCAGGATTTATTGCATGCAGCTGAACAAGTGGGAAAATCATACTTTGCAATGTGGTTTTGATTCATTAGAAGCTTCTTGTAGAGCAGCAGTTACAGGATCTGTGATTCGAAGGCATGCTTGGTTAAAAGAACAAAGTTTACCAGATCATGTTAAGGCAAAATTATTGGATGCTCCTTTGCAGCAAGATAATTTATTTGGTATTAAGGCAGAAGAGGTATTAAAGAAAATGGAGGATAAGGCAAAATCTATGCAAACCGTGAAGGATTTCTTACAGGTACAGCCACCACGATTTAGCAGAAATTGGCCTACAAAGAATTGGTCCTTTCCAGTGTCAGACCACAGAGGCAGATACAGACCCCCAAGATGCAGATCTCAGCCACAAGGATCTTACAGACCACGACAGTGGGGTGCTTCAAACCCAAAAGGAGGCGAGGACAAGTCACAACCTTACAGGAAACAGTCCCAATGACTTCCCCTTCCAATGCCAAACTCTTCCCTTTTGGCGGCTCCCTTAGGGGGGAAACTAGCACTTTTTTCTCAAAACTGGCAAGCAATTACCCAAGACAAATAGGTTCGGAATATTGTGTCTCAAGGTTACAGGTTCCAGTTTCACACTTTTACAAGGCTAAAAGGAATGCCAGACCTGCCACAATCAGTGGGCAGAGGCACAAAAACAAATTACAGCTCTCATGGACATGAGAGCTAGTCGGAAAGTTCCACAGCAGGAAAAAGGACAATGATTTTATTCAAGACTCTCTTCCTGGTACCCAGAAAGGACAAAGCATGGAGCCCCATTCTGGACCTTTCCATTCTAAATACTTACCTGGATGTCCCGAAATTCAAAATGCTGACACTACAACAGTTCCTTCCCATATTGGGCAAGAAAGTTTGGCTTGTTACTTTGGACCTCAGAGGCATACCTGCATGTCCCTATCAGACAAAATTGCAGAAGATACCTCAGATTCATAGCTGGTTCAATGCACTACCAATTCTCTGCACTGCCCTTTGGCTTATCGACTGCGCCCAGGGTCTTTACCAAGTGCCTGGCACCAGTAATTGCATTTTGCAGACAAAAAGGAATTCTAATATATCCATATCTGGACGACTGCCTGATACAAGCAGAGAGCAAGGACATTCTTCTACAGCATCTGGCTTTCATAAAAAGATTAAAATGCCTAGGGTCCACAGTAAACGAAAAGAAATCAAAACTAGTGCCCTCACAAGAGATAATATTCCAAGGTGCCAGCTTAAATACATCGGCCCAGATGGCTCATCTCATGCCAGACAAACAAGGACAACTGACTCAGTATTTTCAATTGATGGCAACAAAGTCCCAACTCCCTGCAAGAAAAATTCTGCAGGCCTTGGGATTCATGGCATCCTGCAAACTACTAATTCCATATGCAAGACTGCATATGAGGAAATTACAATGGTACCTAAAAAGTGTTTGGTCTGAAAATTCTCACAGCTTGGAGACAGTGATACCAATAATTCCCTGCCTACAACAGGAGTTTCGATGGTAGGCACAGGCATGTCACCTCAACAAGGGTCAGCCTTTTATTCTTCCCACAGCCAGGCAGACTTTAACAACAGATGCCTCGGATTACGCCTGGGGAGCACACATGGCAGGAAAATGTATTCAGGGCAAATGGACCACAGACCAAATGCATCTTCACATCAAAAAGAGATGTCGGCTGTACAAAATGCCCTTACAGCTTTCAAGGATCTTCTGCATCCAGGGCAATTACAATTAAAGACAGACAACACCACTGTAATGTGGTACATAAACAAGGAGGCACTCATTCTTACCCCCTATGCAGACAAGCCATGACCTTGTGGAACACCACTCTAACTTATCAAGTCCATCTGCAAGCACAATTCCTGCCAGGAAAGAAAAACACTCTGGCAGATGACTTAAGCAGAAACATCATGGATCTTCACGAGTGGAAATTAAATCCACAAATCTTCAGCATGATGATGCAAAAATAGGGGTGCCCGGACATTGATCTTTTTGCCTCTCCACTGAACTACCAACTACAAAAATTCTGCACAGGGACTTATCACACACGAGCATGGAAAGTGGATGCTCTTTCGTTCAGCTGGAAAAGCCTACATGTTTATGCCTTCCCACCTCTGCCTCTCCTTTCAAGGGTACTCCTAAAAGCCAGACAAGAAAAACCACAGATGATTCTCATTGCTCCAGACTGGCCACGCCAGCGCTGGTACCCAATCTTAAAGAACTTAGCTCAAGGCCCACCTTGGATTTTGCCTCAGATTCCACAACTTCTGACTCAGCAAAACAGTCAGATTCTGCACAGTCAGCTCAAAACCTTAAACCTGGCTGCATGGCAGATTCATTAGCCAAACAGACTACTTCTCTCTCTAAAGCTGTTATGGATGTCATTTTGGAGGCCAGGAGGCCTAGCACCAGGAAATCTTATTCAGACAAGTGGAAGCGATTCTTTGCCTGGAACCAGGCTCAAAACCTTGATCCTCTGGTCCCTAACATTCCTCAGATACTACAGTACTTGACTGAGATGCTGGACAAAGGACTATCCTTCTCATCCATTAAGATTCACGCTTCTGCCATCTCGGCTCATTACAACACAGATCCTTCTATTTTCTCTTACCCATTGCTAAAACAGTACCTCAGAGGGGCTAAAAACATAAGACCGCCCCGGAAAGCACCAACACCAACTTGGGACCTGAATTTCGTTTTGGAAAAGCTCACTTTGCCTCCTTTTGACCCAGCCAGTTCAGCAGAGTTAAAATATATATCCTGGAAAACTGCTCTGCTTCTGGCAATAACCTCAGCACGAAGGGTCTCAGAACTGCAGGCACTAATGGCAGTGGAGCCTTTCATCATTTTCCACCAAGACAGGGTTTCTTTAAGAACAAACCCTACCTTTATGCCTAAGGTGGTATCCAGTGTGGCTCTTAACCAAATTATTCACTTGCCAACATTTTATCCAAATCTCCAGAATAAGGTGGAGAGACTTCTACGTTCCTTGGACATACACAGGCAATTGCGCTTCTACTTGGACAAAACAAAAGCTTTCAGAAAATCTGAACAAGTGTTTGTATCATATGCTGCAAGATCACAGGGAAAGGCTATTTCAAAGCAGACCATTTCAAAGTGGATAGGACACTGTATCTGGATGTCCTTCATGGATGCATCTGCAGTCATAACAAGTGGGTTGTCCTGTCGTCAGGCAGCCCTGCAGTCGGCCGGATTCCAAAGTCCGGGTCCGGCTTCGGCTGATGTCGCACTCCACCCGACGTCATCTTTGTTGGTCTTCGGGTATAAAAGCATCAGCCGACGCCATTTTCCTCAGTCTTTCTTGCCGCGTGGCGCCCGAAGCAGAAGCTGTTCGCAAGTGCCGGTCGGTCGGATCCAGAGATTACTTCTACCGAATACTACTTCGAAGACTTCTAAAGCTAAGTACCCCGTTGGGGACTTTTTCTTGCCTCAGCCGATGTCAGAAAAAGTTAACAATTGTTTAACCTGTGGGAAACAAATACCTCATAAAGATTTCCACTCTTACTGTCTGCCTTGTTTAGGCCCAGCCCACGACGTAGCAGCCTGTTCGGCCTGTGCTTCTTTCAACCGACGAACGCTTAGGCGTCGGTCGGAGTTTGCAGAACAGTTTTTGGGTTCTGATTTTGCGTACATTATGCCGTCGGATCCTCCGACTACCCAATCTACCAAAAAACGCAAAGAAAAGACCGACACTCAGGTCCGCGGTTTCGGCCGAAACCATGGTTAAGCAAACCGCGAGTGTCTCTGTTTCGGCCGAAACCGAGAAAACTGATCAAAGTACAGCTGAACCTATTCCTACAACTGAGGCCCCTGCTACAACTCTTGAATCGACCTCAGAAATTTTACCCACTACGGTGGTTGACTTATCAGACACCATCGCCTTGGATGTCTCTACCCCAGCACGTGGTGCTGCTAGGCCTCCAGCAGCCATGTCCATTAAGGCCTTCGCCAGGGCTAAAGCAGCCAAGACTACTAAAACAGTGCCTGTTAGACCCCCCACATCCAGGCCCTCTTCTAGTTCTCAAATGCTTATTTTGGCAGAAGATTTAATTTCTTTAATTAGAGGATCTCAATCTCACCCAGACAGGGCTTCTCAGCCCCAGAGAAGAGACCTAGGGCAGAGCCCCCTGAGCCAGTGCCTTCTGATGATTCTGCTGATGAATCAGACATTACTGACCAGCCAGAGGCTCCCTTCTCCAATTTTGAAGATTCTGATGCTGAAGAATCCATTCCAGCTGCTTCCCCACCAGAAGAATTCTCCTTTGGGAAACCCTGCATGCCATGCGAGAACAGTTCCAATGGCAGCAACAGGATTTTTCAGACTCCAGAAAAAGACTTAGGACCTTTCTGCACCTCCCACAGCACAGGCCCTTAGCTATACCTCCTGTTCTCTCTGTGGTGGATGATGCTTTCAATGATGTTTGCTCCGCTCCAGATTCTTTACCCCAGCCCCTGCCAAACCAGACAGATTTTACAGGGTGCCAGATACTCATCACCACCTTTACAAGGCCCCACTTGCAGACCCAGAAACTATATCCCAGGGTCCCAAGGCAGTAGCCGACCATAGCTAAAACCCTATTCCTTCTGAAAGGGAAGCAAGGTCATTAGACAGATGGGGTAAAAGGTCTACACTTCAGCTACTCTCTCAGCTAGTGCTTTAAACTGTCAGTTTCACATGATACAATACCAAGAGTTTATGCTGGATCAGTTAACTAAAAAACTAACCACCGATGAATCTCTTGATAAGAAATATGTATTAGAGATGGTAAATAACATACAACAGGTTAGCAACCATTCCTTAAAATGTGGCTATGATGCACTGGAGGCTTCATTTAGATCAGCCATGACTGGCACAGTGATAAGAAGGCATGCATGGCTAAAGGAACAAGCTTTACCGGATCATGTTAAAGCTAAGTTGCTGGATGCTCCTATGGACAAGACAAGTTTGTTTGGTACACCTGCCCAGCAGGTTATGAAGAAAATGGAAGAAAAGGCAAAATCTGTTCAAACTGTTAAAGATTTCTTGCAGGTTCAACCCCCAAGGTTTAGCAGGAACTGGCCTGCCAAAATTGGTCCTTTCCTGACTCCACAAAATTTCAAAGAGGCAGGAATAGACGTTCCAGAGGCAGAAACCAATCCAGAGGAGGTGCCTATAGAGGACGACAGTGGCAAGGTAACAACAGAGGCACAGACACAGCCACTGCCACTACATCAGCACAACCACAGTGACTTAACCCTACATCCGCCTACCAGGGAACAAATAGCAGCTCCTCTAGGCGGAAAGTTAACCTTATTTTCAAAGAACTGGCACTACATAACAAAAGACAAGTGGATTTTACAAACCATAGATCAAGGTTACCGGTTTCACTTCCACACTTTACCAGTCAAAGAGGAATGCCAAATCTACCTCCAAATCAAAAACAGAGGCTCTACGCCAGATAATGGAGTTAGCAAACATGAGAGCTGTGGAAAGAGTGCCAACAGCAGAGCAAGGAAAGGGGTTCTATTCCAGGTTATTCCTAGTTCCAAGAAAGGAAAAAAGTTGGAGACCAATTCTCGACCTGTCCACCTTAAATACATACATCATTGTCCCAAAATTCAAAATGCTGACCCTACAGCAACTCCTTCCCATGCTGGGCAAGGAGTCTTGGCTGGTAACTCTAGATCTCAAGGAGGCATACCTGCACGTCCCCATTCGACCAATCTGCAGAAGATACCTCAGATTTCTTGCAGGATCAGAGCACTATCAATTCTCAGCATTGCCCTTTGGCTTATCTACTGCCCAGAGTATTCACAAAATGCCTGGCATCAGTAATCGCCCATTGCAGGCTACAGGGAATTCAAATTTACCCATACCTGGACGACTGCCTGCTACAAGGGGACAACAAAAGCAAGCTGACAACAGATTTACAAAGGGTCATTTACTTGCTACAAGCACTGGGATACACAGTCAATTTACAAAAGTCAAGGCTGATACCATCCCAAACAAGGACATTCTTGGGCCGGAATTGGACACAGTAAAACAAATGGCATTCCTGACTACAGAAAAACAAAAGAACTTCCTCTTTACTTCTTGGCACTAACAAAACTGAACAAGTTAACAGCAAGAAAAGTTCTGCAGGCCTTGGGCTTCATGGCATCATGCATAATCTTGGTTCCATTTGCCAGACTACATATGAGGAAACTACAGTGGTACCTAAAGAATTTATGGTCCCAACACAGACACAGTCTAGAAACAGAAATCCCACTAATTCCATCCTTAAAACAGGAGTTCCTATGGTGGGCTCAGGCATGCCAGTCAAACCCAGGCCTACCCTTTCGCAGATGTCAAGCAAGCCAGACCATCACAACAGACGCTTCAGACCTAGGATGGGGGGCCCACATGCTGGACAAACGCGTGCAAGGGTTGTGGACACAGGATCAACTTCACCTGCACATCAATCTAAAAGAAATGCTGGCAGTAAAACTGGCAATCCAAAAGTTCAAACCATTTCTCAAAGAGGGCCAGTTGATGATAAGGACAGACAACACCACAGTCATGTGGTACATCAACAAACAAGGAGGCACTCATTCATACCCCCTATGCAGAATGACCTTGGAACTGTGGACCCTGGCACTCAGCTACAACATCCAGTTACAGGCAATATTTGTACCGGGGAAAGACAATACTCTAGCAGACATATTAAGCAGAACCACTTCGGATGCCCACGAATGGAAGCTGCACCCGGACATTTTCAAGACCATCTCAAAGAAATGGGGAATGCCACAGATAGACCTATTCGCATCACCTCTCAATCACCAGCTCAGAAAATTCTGCACAAGGACATTCCACCCACTAGCATGGAAAGTGGACTCGCTCTCCTTCAACTGGAAAGGCCTAACAGCATATGCATTCCCACCTCTTCCCTTGATACACAAGGTACTACTAAAAATCAAGGAAGAACGTCCAAGGATAATCCTGATAGTTCCAAACTGGCCAAGACAGCACTGGTACCCACTACTGAGGAGCTTGTCTCGGAACAATATGTGGCCAATACCCCTGATGCCTTTGATGTTAACTCAGAACAACTACAGCATCATACATCCAAACCTAAAACGTTGCAACTGACTGCATGGAACATCACATAGCAGCAGCTAATTCAGAACTTTCCCAAAGAGTTAAAGACATTATTCTTGAAGCACGCAGACCTTCAACAAGAAGGAACTATGCTGGAAAATGGAAAAGGTTTGTCATTTGGAGTACGGAAAGAGGAAAAGATGTGTCAAACATAGATATACCTAACATTCTGGAGTATCTGGCGAACTTCTTCATTCAGGCCTGTCCTACTCCTCCATCAAGATACATGCATCAGCTATTTCAGCAGAATACAGCTTTGATCCACCTGTTTTTCACCCTTTGCTCAGGCAGTTCCTCAGAGGAATCAAGAATGTAAAACCTCCAAGGAAACCACCATTACCAGCTTGGGATTTAAACTTTGTGCTAGAAAATTAACACTATCACCCTTTGAACCAGCAGCAACAGCAGACCTACAACACCTGTCATGGAAAACTGCTTTCCTACTGGCAATTACTTCAGCAAGGAGGGTTTCAGAACTACAGGCCTTAATGGCAGTGCAACCCTTCCTGATCTTCCACCAAGATAGTGTGTCCATGAGGACTAATCCTACATTTATGCCCAAGGTGGTATCCAGAGTGTCTTTAAACCAGGCAATCCACTTACCTACCTTCTTTCCCAACCCACAAAACAGAGGGGAAAGAATACTGCATACCTTGGATGTGCATAGACAGCTACGCTACTACTTGGACAGAACAAAAAATAGCAGAAAGACTGACCAACTTTTTGTAGCCTATGCAACAGGAAGGGAAGGAAAAGCTATTTCCAAACAGACAATCTCCAAATGGATAGGAAATTGCATACGATTCTGTTACTCCTTCCATGGAAAACCAATTCCACAGAACATAAGACCTCATTCTACAAGGGCAACAGCCACTACCACAGCCTTCTTACGAGGAGTGGCAACCAAAGACATTATTGAGGCGGCTACTTGGACCTCCGTGCATACATTTGCCAAGCATTATAATTTGCCTCTATATTCCAGATCCCGAGCAGGGTTTGCCACTGCTGTACTGCAAGGGATCCTAAACACACCATAATCTACTTTTATCCTCCTCCCCTAGTTGGCTATGGTATTCTACCCACTTGTTATGACTGCAGATGCATCCATGAAGGACATAGTACAGTTTTGTACCTACCATAAATGTAGATGTCCGAACTGGATAGCATCTGCAGTCAGGATTACCCTCCCTCCTTACCCTCTGTGGTACTCCTAGGGTGTTTACCCTCCTAATAGCTAGCTGTTGGGGGGGAGTCTTTTATGGTGTATTTGTTTGTATATATGTACATACATGGTTATTGTTGTGTTTACCTCTATCTATTTGGAAACATTGGCATCTATCCAAATTTTAGCCTGCAAGAGGGCTACTGGCATCTGGGGCAAGAAACACTGAGGAAAATGGCGTCGGCTGATGCTTTTATACCCGAAGACCAACAAAGATGACGTCGGGTGGAGTGCGACATCAGCCGAAGCCGGACCCGGACTTTGGAATCCGGCCGACTGCAGGGCTGCCTGACGACAGGACAACCCACTTGTTATGACTGCAGATGCTATCCAGTTCGGACATCTACATTTATGGTAGGTACAAAACTGTACTTTCTGCTACACACAACATGGGAAATCTGTACCTAGTAATATTAGACCATACTCCACCAGGGCAACTGCCACTTCTACTGCCTACCTTAGAGCCAGCCACCCAAACTCAGCTTTGGGATTCTACTGAAGTGTAATGACTGTAGCAGTGAAACACGATGAACATAGTACAGTTTTGTACCTACCGTAAATGTAGATGTTAGTGTCTTCAGTGCTGCACTCCAGGTTACCCACCCGCCAGTCCCTCTTTCTTATCTCTGACTAACCTGTACTACCTATGTGGTGTATTTGCTGGTTACTGAAGGTTTTATTTTTTCCTTTTTTGTATGTTTTATTAGCAGTATGTATTGCCTACCATTTTTGGGGGCACCTGACATCTGGGGCAAGAAAAACTAAAGAAAATGGTGTCTGTTGCTTCTTGTATACCCCTGGCGCACTGACGTCAGGGAAGAGGTGACAGCAGCCGACGCCGGACCAAGACTTTTGGAACTCAGACCGACTGCGGGCTCGCCTGACGGCAGGATAACCCAAGTGTAATGACTGCAGCAGTGAAGACACTCTAACATCTACATTTATGGTAGGTACAAAACTGTACTTCTTTTCTTGTTGGCTGTGGAAGACCACTGGTTTCAAAGGTGGTCCAAGTGCGATAATAAGATTCCACCCTTGGATGCTTATGACTGCTGCATATATTGCCTAGAGTCAGCTGATATGGACATCCCTTGCAGCATTTGTGAGGGGTTCAACCCTAGAACCATACAAGAAAGGCGAAACTGATCTTGAAGGGTCTTTTGCCCCTGCTTCTTTTTTGTGGGATCAACCCCCCTTCCAAGCCTTTGCCCAGCTCCAAGGTGAAGTGGTGTTTTAAGGGCCAAGGGCGTCTTTGGAGCCGCTTGTCAATGCTGCAAAGATTTCTGATCTGACTATATCAGCACCAAGGCCAATGTCTGCTCCATTGAATTTGATCAGCTTAATGGCTCCGAGTGAGCCCTCCGCTTCTGCTGCTTCTCTAGATCCGGGTAGCCCGCTTAGGATCCATAGGTCTCCGAATCTGCAGTCTTCCTCCAGGTCTGCAAGGAGATCCATCACTTTGGTTACTCCCACAATTCCATCTAAGATCCTACAGACCCCCAGACATTTTCGCCCGTCTTTGGTGGCTTCCTCTAGATTGTCCCGGAGTCTTTACCTTGACATGGACAAAATGGTCAGATCTATAATCAAGGCCCAGAGTCAGATGGGGTTCTTCCTGCTCTGTCCCCTCATGGATACGAGTCTGTCCCTTCTGCGCCTTTTTTTCTTCTCTGATCCAGATTTTGGTTTTGGAGCTCCAGTATACTAGTCTCCTGAGGGATTCGGGGTCTGATCAGAGGTCCTTTGCTTCCTCAACTCACACTGTTACATTGACTGCCTCTGTTCCGAGGTCGTCAGATCAGTGTGTGCCATGGATCTGAGGGGAGATGTTTGGATCCATTATTCTTGGATCAGTCCTTCCCCCTTGGAGGTTTGGTCCTTGACAGCGCGGGTCTGTTTCTGTCTGGGGGTTGGTGTTCTGATGTACTGCCTCTGTCTTCCTCTTCAGCTCGGCTCCTAGCGAGCTTGGTAGGGTCTCCCCAAGACCCACGGCTTTACAGGTGTTAGTAAAGCCTTTCTCTATCAGAAGAGTGCTTACCCTTTGACTGCTGCTCCACCCTGTGTGCCCATTCTGCATCAGGGCTTGGATCAATTTCTGCCTAGGTTCAGCCTGTCTTGAAGGGCCTCCTGTCTGCTCCACCAGAGGTGGCCCCTTCCTCTTCTGACTCTGAGTATCCCACTGAAGAGATTCCATGGAAAAGGATGTGTAAAAGGAGGCATGTGGGCTCCCCTATGCAGTCCCTCACCGAAGAGACAGATTACGATGAGGGAGAGTGGTCTCCGAAAACAGCACCGGATGATGTCTCCTTCGTAGACATCTTAGCGATCTTGAAGTTAAAAGGTGTCTGGTCTTCCTAAATCCCCCTTTGGAGGAATCTATTTCTGGAGGCCTTCGGGACGGGACCATCTACATCTTGTGTAGTCCCCCTAGGGGATACTCTTCTAGACCTTGTAGCCGGTCGGGCCTGGATGGAGCCAAACATCATAGAACCAATTCTTAAACGTCCAGATAAAATCATTTCACAATCCCCCCCCCCCCCCCCCGAGGACTGTGCTTTTTGGAGTAAGTGTCTTCAGTAAGTGTATTCCAGCTGATGCTATTGTAGTGGCAGTCGCTACTAAGAAAGAGTTCGCCCAGCAGCGCTCGACTGTCCATCCGCCAAACGGAGTCCAGAGTGATGGACAGGTTTGGGAAGCTCGCTTATGCCTTAACCATTTTTTTTGCTGAGGGCACTGTTATCTAGCACATTTTACTTGCCTTCAGAGAGACTTGGTCAAGGAACTCTCTGGCTGAGCGTATGCATAAGAGGAAATTTGATAAAATTTCCCCTAAGCTGACCACTCTTAGTTCTATAGCTAACTCCTCCGTGAAACTCATTTCCCACTCAGCTGAGGGTTCCTCTAGAGCAGCTGACACTGGCATCCCAATGAGTCGCTATGCTTGGATGAGGCTGTGCGATTTCTCGTAGCCTTCAATGACCCCTTTGGCTCCTTGCTGTTCTACCATCTGTTAAGGACACCCTGACCCGCAGCGAGCAAGAAGGTAAGAACTTGTATGCCTGCCATGGGGTTTGTTTTCTACCCCTCAACAAACACACTCTAGGAATCAGAGGGGCAAAGAAAACTTGGTTCCATAAGTCACAAGGTTCTTTTCCTGACCAAAGCAGAGTCTCCTACGCCAGAGGCAGAGGAGGAGGAGGCAGTTATAATGGGAGATTCCGCCCTAGAGGCAGAGTGGACCTGCAGAGCCAGGGTTCTAGGGAAAAGCCCCTTCTGAAGAGGAGTCTGTGTTCTTGAAGGCCTTTGGTTCCCAACCCTCCACCTCTTGGGTTTCTCCCCCATTCAACAAGCTCCTGGATCTCATTTGTCGAAAGGTGTGGGAAACTCCGGACACTGTGGAACCAGTCCCTAGGAGACCCAACAAGTTTTTGTCTGCTCCCCCTGATGGAGAATTTCTTACAAAAGGCGTTCCAGTAGATGCCATAGTGGTGGCAGCAGCCACCAAGAAGGAGCTTGCAGAAACTTCATCTATTGTCCATCCCCCTAACAAGGAGTCCAAGGCTATGGACAGGTATAGGAAGCGTGTGTTCTCTTCAACTGCCTTTACACTGCAGTCGCTGAACTACTTATCGCATTTTACATGGCTGCAAAGAGATCTCCTAAAGAAGTTGGGAGATTCTCTACAGGGTAACGTTTCTGATACTGTGGCTCAAAGTCAATGCACAGATGTCTACCCTAAATTCTGTTGCTAACTCCTCCATGAGGCAGATCTCGTACGCAGCCGATGGAGCGAGCAGAGCTCCGGGTTCCACAGTTTCTCTTAGGAGACGCTCCTGGATGCGCTTGTGCAACTTCGCGGAGGCCTTCAAGTCTACCTTCACCACCGCGTCCTTTGATGGTTCATCCTTATTTGGAACCAAGTTGAAGGATACTCTCTCTAGGTATGAGCAGGAAGGAAAAACCCTGTCTGCTGTGGGAGTCCATTTTTCCATGCCTTCTAGACCTTATCCCAAAGGCCAGAATGGTGGGAAAATGTGGTTCAGAAAATTGCAGAGGTTTTTTCACAACGCACAGAGTGATTCCCCCTCCAGAGGCAGAGGAGGGGGTGGAAATTCAGGTAGACGCCACCCTAGAGGCAGAGGAGGCCCGTGTAACCAGGGGGACAGCGATTCCTTTCGTGTCTCCCCTACCAGTGCTCCTGAGAAGAGGCCTGACTGCCCCTCTCTGGAGCCAGTCGGGGGTCGCATTTCTCTATACCCAGAAGCCCGTCGAGGCATCACCCAAGACGAGTGGGTATTAAAGATGATCTCCAGGAGTTATCACATTCCCTTTGTTTCATCTCCTCTTCCAAACAAAAGAATCCCAGACGTTCCACCCAGTCAAAGAGATTCCGCAACCTTAGAAGTTCAAAAGTTGCTGTTAAAAGGAGCCATCCAGCCCGTACCCTCAGACCAAGTAGGCTTAGGGACTTACTCCAGATTCTTTTTGGTGCCGAAAAGAACAGGGAACCAGAGTCCCATTTTCGATCTCAGCCATTTTAACCTTCATGTAGAGAAGTCAAAGTTCCACATGGTCACGTTACAGTCAATTCTCCCGTTATTAGTGAAAGGTGTAGATGTGCTCCATTGACTTCAAGGATGCTTTACTACCTTATAAAAATGGACAGGGCATCCAGAAGTCACCTACGCTTCAGCCGGGAGCCAGTCATTTTCAGTTTTGCTCCCTGCCCTTTGATCTCACCACAGCCCCCAGGGTGTTCACCAAATGCATGGCAGTGGTAACGGCTCACTTGAGACGTATGGGATTCCAAGTGTTTCCGTACCTGGACGACTGGCTCCTGTCTGCCACCACCAGGCATCTACTACTTTAGACCAGAGACGCCAGTATTGCACTGTGCCAAAGTCTGGGATTCGCCTTGAATTGGGAAAAGTCTGCATGGTTGCCCTCTCAGCGTGTCACCTTTATCGGTGTCAAATTAGACACAGTGCTCATGAAAGTTTTACTGCCAGAAGAGAATTCAGGTTTTACAGCAGCAAGTCTACACTGTACTATCACTGAAAAAGGTCAAGGCAAAAGTTGTCCTCCAGCTGTTGGGTACCTTGGCTGTCATGATTATGCTAGTCCGTCTTGCAAGACTTCACATGAGGATTCTTCAGTGGCTACTTTTTGCCCAATGGTCTCTTCAGCACCTTCCTCTCTTCCCATCTTATTGTAATAACCGAAAGGTGCAAGCAGGAGCTGCACTGCTGGCTCCAGACCAGCAATCTCAACATGGGTATCCCTTTCGTTCTTCCTCATATTGCCACTGTGACCACAGATGCCTCCCAGATCGGGTAGGGATGGGCATTATCTCGGCAGGTCTGTCCAAGGCACGTGGCAGGAACAAGAGATCCATTTGCATATCAGTGTCTTAGAGATGAGGGTGGTGCTTATTAGCATTGCAAGCACTTCACAGCTTTCTTCCTCTTGAGATAGTTGCAATCCACTCGGACAACATTTCTGTGGTCTGGTGTCTGAACAAACAGGGAGGAATCAGGTCGTATCCCCTTTGCAGAGAGGCTCTTAGAGTGTGGCAGTGGGCAGCATCTTCCCAGCGCTTTCTAGTGGCAACGCACATTCTGGGGAAGTCCAACGTGATTGCCAACAGGCTGAGCAGAGCTATTCTGATGCCTCACAAGTGGTCCCTGAACGAACAGGTGGCGGAACAGCTTTTCCGCAGATGGGGTCAGCCTTGCTGCAATCTATTTGCCAGCCCACTCAATGCCAAATGCAGCAGCTACTTCACCCTTATTCCCCCAGAAGGGGAAACACCCAGGGACGCTGTAGTTCACGATTGGACCTCCGGTCTTCTCTATGCCTTCCCTCCAATTCCCATGATAACGAAGTTTATTCAGAAAGCACAGTCTTTGGGAAGCAAATTGATACTGATTGCTCCACACTGGTCTCGTCAGATCTGGTTTCCTTTTCTTTACCCTTATCTAATGTACGAGCCGTGGATTCTGGACCCAGAGCCAGATCTGTTGACCCGTATGTCAGGGCAGTTCCGCCCCTCCATCCAAACCCCCAGGTTGACAGCATGGCTGTTCCAATTCCGTCCCTAGTCAGGCTTCATGATTTTTCACCGGAGGTGGTTCATATTCTGTCTTCCTCCCACAAGCCTTCTACTAGGAAGATTTATTCCAGTAAGTGGAAGAGATTTTCCATTTGGGCTCATGAAAGACAGATTGATCCCTATACAGCTCCCATCTCATTAATTTTATTAGAGTTTCTGTCTCAACTGTTTAGTCAGGGGTCTGCTACGGCAATTAAAGTACAGTTGGCAGCCATTTCTACTTTTCATGTTGCTAATGAACCCAATCTAATGGTGCATAGACTTTGTAGGGCCTTTCTCCAAGGGACTGTGCTACTTCGACCTCCGATCTTTGATCCTGTTATGTCATTGGACCTTAATTTTGTGCTACAGCAGCTTACCTTACCTCCTTTTGAGCCTGCAGCAACCTGTGACCTAAAATTTTTGTCTCGGAAGACGCTCTTTTTGATGGCCATCACTTAGGCTAGACGGATCTCTGAACGCCAAGCTTTATCAGTCACGGCCCCCTTGCTTGTTATTTCACAAGGATAGGGCTTTGCTTAGACCTAATCCTTCCTTTATGCCTAAGGTTGCTTCAGTGGTCAACCTCACCCAGTCTGTTGAGTTGCCTGTGTTTTTCCCTGAATTCTCTAACAAGGCAGAATTTAAGTTTCATCAGCTAGATGTCCACAGACAATTACATTTCAATTTACATAGAACAAAAGATTTTAGAAAATCTGACCAACTTTTTGTCTCCTTTTAGGAAAACAGACTAGGGACTTCAGTTTCCAAAGTAACTCTGTCCAGATAGATTTCTAGTTGCATATTTCCTTCATCTGTTCTTCAAATGGCAAGGAATTACCCTTCAAGGTAAAGGCTCACTCTGTGTTCGGTGTCTACTTCTACTGCCTTTCAGGCTAGGATGTCTATGGATGATATTTGTGCTACAGCTACTTGGGTGTCTCCTCACACCTTTATTAGTCATTGCAAATTGGATCTGGTATCAAGGGGCAGAGCCTCATTTGGTTCCACAGTGCTCAGGAGTATTTTCCAGTGAGCCGCCCAAGGTCTAGGTGCTAGGGATGCTGTCCCACGGGTAAGAATGTAGGTGAGATTGGACTACATAACATCAAGAAGTTATGTACTCAGTATAACGTTCGATGTATGTAGTCCATCTCGCCTCACATTACTAACCCACCCACCTACCCCCTCCTGGAGGACCTAGATGTGGAGGCTCTGGTTTCAGCACTCCTTCTTGATATGTTGAGTTGGTTCTTCCTCTCAGCGTGTTTGTGTGTGTGGATGTGAGCTCACTGCAAACAAGATCTGGGGAATAGACGCATTGCAGCATGGGATACCGCTTTGCCACGAACCAATTGAAGACTTCGAGCTAGAGTATGACCGAGTCGGAGCAAAGGTTTGGCTCCGAACCCACGGGTAAGAATGTGAGGCGAGATGGACTACATACGTCGAACGTTATGGTGAGTATATAACTTCTTGTTCCTGATAGGTACATAAATGTTTAAAACATTCAGCACAAACCTAAAAGATTTACTGAACTGAAGAAGGCCTGAATAGGTTGAAAGTGCTTTTCTTCTTTTTGTATCCTTTGGTTTTAAATGAAGTTTTATGTTTAAATAAAGCCTAAAGTTTTAAATTTTCAACATTAAGGTTATAACTATCTTCTAGAAGTGTTTAGCAATGGTTGCAGCTCATCTCGGACTGCAAAGGTTTCAGGTATTCCTGTATTTGGACATTTGGCTCCTGACTACCCCCACTCGGCGTCAGCTTTGTCAGGCCCAACATTCTTTTCCAGCTGTCTCACTTTCTAGGCATTACTATAAATTTAAAACAGCCACTGCCAGCCATTATAACAGTCCAAGCTTTAAACACTTTCCTAAAGTTTTCACAACCTAAACTGTGCATATGTAAGGCATTTTCGGTGGTCTAGTTTTTGTCCCTTATATGTTCGGCTACTCTTTCCATTAACTTTCTTGTAGTCTTGCCTACTTAGAAAGCCAGACATGAGGAGCATGTTGCAATGTAATCAACTAAGTTGGTATTACAATTTCAGTGCCCTGGGCATGAAATATTTCAACCATATCCTTCTACGACTGCATATGGTCCTTCATTTATGTGCTTACATACTCTACACATGTTACATTTTATCTTAGAACGATAGATGTTCTTCGTCTCACATTGCTGCAGTCATAACCTGTGGGTAGTCCGCTGTCCTCGGTCGGCCTGAATACCAAAGAGTTAGGCTGGCGTCGGTCATGGTCGCCCGGAGCGGACGTCAGTACGTAGTAGTACTTAAGCGCATGACCGACGTCATGTCCTCAGTCTTTCTTGCCGCGTGGTCCGAAGCAGAAGCAGCGTGTGCAAGTGCCGTTCGGCGTTCTGAAATTTTCAATTTTAGAGTTTCAGACCGAAGACCAAGTTGGGCTAAGTAGCCGTTGGGGAAAATTTTTTGTCTTTTCTTGCTCAGTTAATCCGGATGTCAGAAAAAGTTAATAATTGTATTTCTTGTGGGAAACAGATACCTCATAGGGACTACCATTCTCTCTGTATTCCTTGCTTGGGGCCTGAGCACGACGTAGTCGGGTGTCGCTTTTACGCTAGATTTAATAAGCGCACCATTAAACGTAGATTAGACTGTGCTAGGCTTGTTTTCAGTAAGCGGTGTAACTACAACATGCCGTCGGATCCTCCGACGCCCACTACCGCAAAAAAGCGAAAAGATAAATCTTTAAGGTCTAAACCGGATGAGTCGTCCGTTGCGGATGCCGGTTCTATGGAATCTACGGTTGAATCTGTGGATCCAGCCGAGGTCTCGGCTGAATCCCAGGGGGAACCTTTACTTTTGCAGGAGTTGGCCTCTCAGGAGTTAGACCAGGCCGAGGGTGCTTCTCAAGTATCTGTAGTTCCATCCTTACAAAAGGTTATTAGGCCTTCTACCTCAGTGACTAAAGGCCCTGCTAAGGCTAAACCTGGTCTTTCTGGTATGGGCCATAGCCCTAGTTCTTCGGGTTCTGTTCCTAAAAAACATATGTTGAAAATGGCAGAAGATTTGATTACTTTGATTAGGGGTTCTATGCCCCCTCCTGAGAAGAGGCCTAGGGTGGAGACAGATTTAGAGGGAATGGAGCATTCTTCAGATTACTCTGAGTCCTCAGCTGAGGATATTCAGGATTTTCCTCCCTATTCAGATTCGGATGCAGAGGATTCCTGTCCTTCTGCTTCACCTCCAGAGGATTTTTCCTTTTCTGAAACCTTGCATTCCATGAGGGAGCATTTCAAGTGGGAAGGTCAGGATTTTTCAGATTCTCGTAAAAGGCTTAGGGAATTTTTGTTTTTGCCACAACATAGGCCTTTGGCTATTCCCCCTGTTTTAGATGTTGTTCAGGATGTTTTTTCTGAAGCTTCACTTAATCCTGATTCTTTACCCCCTGCCCCTGTCAAGCCAGACAGGTATTACAGAGTTCCAGAGGCACATAAATATTTGTATAAGAGTCCTAGAGCTGACCCGGAAACTATTATTCAAGGGCCGAAGGGTGTCAGGGCTTCTGTGGTTAAGAATCCAGTTCCTTTGGATAAAGATTCTAGAGCGTTGGATAGGTGGAGGAAAAAAGTGTACACCTCTTCTACGTTAGCTATGAGGGCTTTAAATTGCCAATTTCATATGCTGAAGTATCAGAATTTTCTGTTAGGTCAATTGAAATCTAAGGTAGATGCTTTATCTGAGGGTATAGAGTGTAAGGAATTGCAGGACTTGGTTCATGCTTCAGATCAAGTTGGTAAACATTCCTTGTAGTGTGGCTTCGATGCTCTTCAGGCTTCATCCAGGGTGGCTGCTACTGGTTCAGTTATTCGTAGACATGCCTGGCTTAAGGATCAAAATTTGTCAGAGCATGTTAAAGCTCGGATTTTGGATGCTCCTCTTCAATCTGAAGTTCTTTTTGGTTCCCCTGTGGAGTCAGTTTTGAAAAAAATGGAAGATAAAGCTAAGTCTATGCAGACGGTTAAGGATTTTTTGCAAGTGCAGCCCCCTAAGTTTAGCAGGAATTGGCCTGCAAGAGGATGGTCCTACCCTTCTTCGGATTTTCAGTCTAAGGGCAGGTCTAGACGTGGTAGGGGCAGGGCTCACACCCAGGGTTCTTTCAGACCTAGGACTTGGAGTTCTCCTGCACAATCTTCTGGTGAGGGCAGGGGTCAGCCTTTTCGTAAACAGACCCAATGACCTGTATCTTCAGCTGCCAGATCCTTCTTTTCTGGCAGCTCCTCTAGGAGGAAAGTTGGCACTTTTCAAACAAAATTGGCATTTGGTCACCCCGGACAAATGGGTGTTGGACATAATAAATCAAGGCTACAAGTTTTATTTTCACACTTTTCCTCCTTTCAAAGGCATGCCAGATGTACCTCCTCAGCAAAGGCTGGAGGCTCAGGAACAAATTTCTTTGCTTTTACAGATGGGAGCAATCCAGGTGGTACCTCCGTCAGAAGTAGGCCTAGGGTTTTATTCTCGTCTATTCCTAGTGCCAAAGAAAGGAAACACTTGGAGGCCAATTCTGGATTTGTCCATTCTCAATACATACCTAGACATTCCAAAGTTCAAGATGTTAACATTACAGCAACTTCTGCCTATGCTAGGCAAAGATCACTGGATGGTAACTCTGGATCTCAGAGGCCTATCTTCACATTCCTATCAGGCCCAGCTGCAGGAGATTCCTGCGATTTCGGGCTGGTACTTCTCATTATCAGTTCTCTGCATTGCCCTTTGGTTTATCTATTGCGCCCAGGGTGTTCACAAAGGTTCTGGCTCCTGTAATAGCTTTCTTCAGACTGAGGGGTATACAAATTTATCCTTATCTGGACGATTGCCTGATTCTTGCTCAAAACAAAGACAAGTTACTTCAACATCTACAGTATGTAATGGCAGTTTTAAGGTGCCTAGGGTATTCTGTGAACGAAATAAAGTCCAGTCTAGTACCCTCTCAGGACATGTGCTTTCTGGGTGTGAGACTGAATACAGCCTCTCAGATGGCTTTTCTGACCCCGGACAAAGAACTCTTCACCTATACTTCCAGCAATTATCAGTACTGTCCAGGCTGACTGCAAGGACAGTCCTTCAAGCCTTGGGGTTCATGGCTTCTTGCATTCTAGTACTTCCCAATGCCAAACTGCATATGAGGAAGCTACAGTGGTATCTCAAAAGTGTATGGACTCAACACTGCCACGATTTGGACACTGTCATTCAGATAATACCTTGCATCCAGAAGGAATTCTTGTGGTGGGCACAGGAATGTCACCTAAACAAGGGACTCTCTGTGACCCGACCAGAGGCGAGTCAGATCATAACGACGGATGCCTCAGACCTGGCTTGGGGAGCACACTTCAATGGGAAATGGATTCAAGACACGTGGCCTCCCAGACTACAGCATTTACATATCAACATGAAGGAGATGTTAGCAGTGCAGTTTGCCCTGATGGCTTTCAAGGGCCTACTTCAACCAGGACAGGTGTTGATTCGAACAGACAACACCACAGTCATGTGGTACATCAACAAGCAGGGGGGAACCCATTCTTACCCTCTTTGCAGACAAGCAATGATATTGTGGGAGACTGCTCTGAGTTTGCACATCACTCTTCAAGCACGTTTTCTGCCAGGAGCACAGAACTCCCTAGCAGATGTATTGAGCAGAGAAATTGTGGACCCCCACGAGTGGAAATTGGATCTTCAGGTATTCCAACAGTTGACAGTGGCTTGGGGAACTCCAGACATAGATCTGTTCGCTTCTCCTCTAAATTTCCAACTACCAAAATTTTGCACAAAGATGTTTCACCCAAAAGCTTGGAAAGTGGATGCTCTATCTTTCAGTTGGAACAACCTTCACGTCTATGCTTTTCCTCCTCTGCCTCTCCTTCCCAAGGTACTCTTGAAAGTCAGGCGGGACAAGCCTTGCATGATTCTAATAGCACCAGATTGGCCACGTCAGCACTGGTATCCTCTGCTGAGGAGTTTAATTCAGGAGCCTCCTTGGCCTTTGCCACAGCTTCCTCACTTGTTGTCCCAGTCAAGCAGTCATTTGCTCAATGTCAGGGTGCAGTTCCTGCATCTAACGGCCTGGCGTATTCTGTTTGAGCTTGTGGGATCTCGGCTTCCTCAAAAGGTTTTAGATGTCATTTTGGAAGCCAGGCGGCCCAGCACTAGAAAAGTTTATGCTGATAAATGGAGGAGATTTTTTCTTTGGAGCACAACAAAGGGCTTTGATGTCTCGGTGCCTAATTTGAGTTTTACACTACAGTACCTTACTGAATTACTAGACAAGGGTTTGTCATTTTCCTCTGTGAAGGTTCATGCTGCAGCCATTTCTGCTCACTATGATTGTGATCCTCCTTTATTTTCTCACCCTTTGTTTAAGCAATTCCTTAGAGGGGCAAAAAATATAAGACCCCCACGTAGAGCTCCTACTCCTTCCTGGGATCTCAATTTTGTGTTGGAGAAGCTTACTTTGCCTCCTTTTGAACCTGCAGCTACGTCTGAATTGAAGTTTTTGTCTTGGAAGACTGCTTTTTTGTTGGCCATTACTTCTGCTAGGAGGGTGTCTGAATTGCAGGCTCTTATGGCAGTTGAACCCTTTCTGATATTCCATAAGGATAGAGTTTCTTTGCGTACTAACCCTACTTTTATGCCAAAAGTGATTTCTAATGTGGCCTTGAACCAGTCTATCCATTTGCCTACTTTTTATGCTGATCCCCAAAATAAAGGGGGAAAAGTCTTGCATTCTTTGGATATCCACAGGCAGTTACGTTACTATTTGAGCAGAACTAAGGAGTTCAGACAGACTCAACAGTTATTTGTTTCTTTTGCTTTGAGTTCACAAGGGAAAGCTGTTTCAAAGCAGACTATTTCAAAATGGATTGGTCATTGTATTGCTTTCTGTTATTCTCATCATGGGAAGAATGTTCCTGCTGGGATCAGACCTCATTCCACTAGGGCTACTGCCACATCTACTGCTTTTTTGAGGGGTGTAGCTACTAATGATATTTTGGAAGCAGCTACTTGGAGTTCAGTTCACACTTTTACTAAGCATTACCATCTCCCTCTTTATTCCAAGTCCAGGGCTGGGTTTGCCACTGCAGTCTTACAGGGCATGTTAGCAGCCCCTAATGCTTTTTAGTTTGCCAGCCCCCCCTTTTCCTTTGCTTTGGGATTCTACCCACAGGTTATGACTGCAGCAATGTGAGACGAAGAACATAGTACAGATGTCCTTCCAAGGATGCATCTGCAGTCATAACAAATGGGTTGTCCTGCCGTCAGGCAGCCCTTCGGTCGGCCGGATTCCAAAGTCTGGGTCCGGCTTCGGCTGATGTCGCACTTCACCCGACGTCATCTCTGCTGGTCTTCGGGTATAAAGGCATCAGCCGACGCCATTTTCCTCAGTCTTTCTTGCCGCGTGGCGCTCGAAGCAGAAGCTGTTCGCAAGTGCCGGTCGGTCAGATCCAGAGATTACTACTACCGAATACTACTTCGAAGACTTCTAAAAAGCTAAGTACCCCGTTGGGGACTTTTTCTTGCCTCAGCCGATGTCAGAAAAAGTAAATAACTGTTTAACTTGTGGGAAACAAATACCTCATAAGGATTTCCACTCTTACTGCCTACCTTGTTTAGGCCCAGACCACGACGTAGCAGCCTGTTTAGCCTGTGCTTCCTTCAACCGACGAACGCTTAGGCGTCGGTCGGAGTTTGCTGAACAGTTTTTCTGCTCAGATTTCACAGACATTATGCCGTCGGATCCTCCGACTACCCAAATTGTTAAAAAACGCAAAGAAAAAGACCGACACTCGCGGTCCGCGGTTTCGGCCGAAACCACGGTTAAGCAAACCGCGAGTGTCTCTGTTTCGGCCGAAACCGAGAAAACGGGTCAATCTTCAGCCGACTCCATGACTACTACTGAGGCTCCTGCTACCTTAGTTGAATCGGCCTCTGAAGTTTTGCCTACTACTGTGGTTCCTAGTGAATTATCAGACACCATCCCTTTGGATGTCTCTACCCCAGCACGTGGTGCTGCTAGGCCTCCTGCAGCCATGTCTATAAAGGTTTTTGCCAGGGCTAAAGCAGCCAAAACTGTTAAATCAGTGCCTGTTAAAGCCCCCTCACACAGGCCCACTTCTAGTTCACAAATGCTTACTCTGGCAGAGGATTTAATCTCCTTAATTAGGGGATCCCAATCTCACCCAGACAGGGCCTCTCAGCCTCCGGAAAAGAGACCTAGAGCAGAGCCCCCCGAGCCAGTGTCCTCTGATGATTCTTCGGATGACTCAGACATTACAGATCAGCCAGAGGCTCCTTTTTCTACTTATGAAGATTCCGATGCTGAAGAATCCATTCCATCTGCCTCTCCACCAGAGGAATTTTCCTTTGGGGAAACCTTACATGCCATGAGAGAAAATTTCCAATGGCAGGGACAAGATTTCTCAGATTCAAGAAAAAGGCTTAGGACCTTTCTGCACTTACCACAACATAGGCCCTTAGCTATACCTCCAGTTCTGCCTGTTGTGGATGATGCATTTAATGATGTTTGCACTGCTCCTGATAATTTACCTCCAGCCCCTGCCAAACCAGATAGATTTTACAGGGTGCCAGACACTCATCACCACCTATACAAGGCCCCACTTGCAGATCCTGAGACTATATCCCAGGGGCCTAAGGCAGTAGCTTCGACCTCAGCAAAAAACCCTCTCCCTTCTGAAAGGGAATCCAGGTCCTTAGAGAGATGGGGTAAAAAAGTTTACACCTCTGCTACTCTCTCAGCTAGAGCTTTAAACTGTCAGTTTCACATGATCCAATACCAAGAGTTTATGCTTGATCAGTTAACTAAGAAGCTGTCCTCTGATGAATCCTTAGATAAGAAATATGTTTTAGAAATGGTGAATAACATTCAGCAGGTTAGTAACCATTCTTTAAAATGTGGCTATGATGCACTGGAGGCTTCATTTAGATCAGCCATGACTGGCACCATGATAAGAAGGCATGCATGGTTGAAAGAACAGGTCTTGCCGGATCATGTTAAAGCAAAGCTGTTAGATGCTCCTATGGATAAGGCCAGTCTATTTGGTACCCCTGCTCAGCAAGTAATGAAGAAAATGGAAGAGAATGCAAAATCTGTACAAACAGTTAAGGATTTCTTACAGGTTCAGCCCCCAAGGTTTAGCAGGAACTGGCCTGCCAAAAATTGGTCCTTTCCAGACTCCTCAAAATCTCAGAGGCAGGAATAGACGCTCTAGAGGCAGAAATCAATCCAGAGGAGGTGCCTATAGAGGACGCCAGTGGCAAGGCAATAACCAGCGAGGCACAGACACAACCACTGCCACTGCAACTGGACAATCACAGTGACTTGGCTCTGACTCCGCCTACCAGGGAGCAAATAGCAGCACCTTTAGGCGGAAAGTTAGCCTTATTTTCGAAAAATTGGCACTATATCACAAAAGACAAGTGGATTTTGCAGACCATAGACCAAGGCTACAGGTTCCACTTCCACACGTTACCAGTAAAAAGAGGAATGCCAAACCTACCTCCAAATCAAAAAACAGAAGCTCTAAAGCAGATAGCTCAATTAAAGATGAGAGCTGTGGAAAGAGTACCAATAACACAACAGGGCAAAGGATTCTACTCCAGACTCTTCCTAGTACCAAGAAAAGAGAAAAGTTGGAGACCTATTCTCGACCTGTCCGTCTTAAACACATACATCATTGTCCCAAAATTCAAAATGCTGACCCTACAGCAACTTCTTCCCATGCTGGGCAAGGAGTGTTGACTGGTAACTCTAGATCTCAAGGAGGCATACCTGCACGTCCCCATACGACCAAATTGCAGAAGATACCTCAGATTTCTTGCAGGATCAGAGCATTATCAATTCTCAGCATTGCCCTTTGGCTTATCTACTGCGCCCAGAGTATTCACAAAATGCCTGGCATCAGTAATCGCTCATTGCAGGCTACAGGGAATCAAAATTTATCCATACCTGGACGACTGCCTGTTACAAGCGGACAACAAAAGCAAGCTGACAACAGATTTACAAAGAGTCATTTGCTTACTACAAGCCCTGGGATACACAGTCAATTTAAAAAGTCAAGACTGATACCATCCCAGACAAGAACATTCTTGGGTGCGGAATTGGACACAGTAAAACAAATGGCATTCCTAACTGCAGAAAAACAAGAACAACTCCCTCTTTACTTCTTGGCATTAACAAAGCAGAACAAACTAACAGCAAGAAAAGTACTGCAGGCCTTTGGCTTCATGGCATCATGCATAATCCTGGTCCCCCATGCCAGACTGCATATGAGAAAGCTACAGTGGTACCTAAAGAATTTATGGTCTCAACACAGGCACAGCTTAGAAATCGAAATCCCACTAATCCCATGCCTGAAACAAGAGTTCCTATGGTGGGCTCAAGCATGCCAGTCAAACCCAGGCTTGCCCTTCCACAACTTTCAAGCAAACCAAACCATCACAACGGACGCCTCAGACCTAGGCTGGGGGGCGCACATGTTGGACAAGTGCATACAAGGATTGTGGACTCCAGACCAGCTGCACCTACACATAAACCAAAAAGAAATGCTGGCAGTAAAACTAGCAATCCAGAAATTCAGACCATTCCTCAAAGAAGGCCATTTAATGATAAGGACAGACAACACCACAGTCATGCAGTACATCAACAAACAGGGAGGCACTCATTCATACCCCCTATGCAGAATGACTCTGGACCTTTGGAATATGGCTCTGAGCTACAACATCCAGTTACAGGCAATATTTGTACCGGGAAAAGAAAACACCCTAGCAGACATGTTAAGCAAAACCACTTCGGATGCTCACGAATGGATGCTACACCCGGACCTCTTCAAGGCCATCACAAAGAAATGGGGAATGCCACAAATAGACCTATTCGCATCCCCACTCAATCACCAGCTCAAAAAATTCTGCACAAGGACATGCCACCCACTTGCATGGAAGGTGGACTCTCTATCCTTCAGTTGGAAAGGCCTGACAGCATATGCATTTCCACCTCTTCCTTTGATGCACAAGGTATTACTGAAAATCAAAGAGGAACGTCCAAGGATAATTCTGATAGCTCCGAATTGGCCAAGACAACACTGGTATCCTTTGCTGAGGAGCATGTCTCAGGGGAGAAATGTGGTCAATACCCCTGATGCCTTTGATGTTAACTCAGAACAACTACAACATCATGCACCCAAACCTAAAAACCTTGCAACTGACTGCCTGGAACATCACATAACAGCAACTAACCCAGACTTATCCCAAAGGGTTAAAGACATTATCCTTGAAGCCCGCAGACCTTCAACAAGAAGGAACTATGCAGGAAAATGGAAAAGGTTTGTCATTTGGAGTACTGAAAGAGGAAAAGACGTGTCGAACATAGACATTGCTAACATCCTGGAGTACTTGGCAGAGCTTCTACATACAGGCCTGTCCTATTCCTCCATCAAGATACATGCATCAGCTATTTCTGCAGAATACAGCTTCGATCCACCTGTCTTTTCGCATCCTCTACTCAGGCAATTCCTCAGAGGGATCAAGAATGTAAAACCTCCTAGGAAACCACCATTACCAGCATGGGACTTGAACTTTGTGCTAGAAAAATTGACACTCCTCCATTTGAACCAGCAGCAACAGCAGATCTTCAACACCTATCATGGAAAACTGCTTTCCTACTGGCAATTACTTCAGCAAGGAGGGTTTCGGAACTACAGGCCTTAATGGCAGTACAACCCTTCCTAATCTTCCATCAAGATAGTGTCCATGAGAACTAATCCTACATTTATGCCTAAGGTGGTATCCAGAGTGTCTTTAAACCAGGCAATCCACCTACCTACCTTCTTTCCCAATCCACAGAACAGGGGGGAAAGGCTGCTGCATACCTTGGATGTACATAGACAGTTACGCTACTACCTGGACAGAACCAAAAGTAACAGAAAAACTGACCAGCTTTTAGTAGCCTATGCAACAGGAAGGGAAGGAAAAGCAATTTCCAAACAATCTCCAAATGGATAGGAAATTGCATAAGATTCTGTTACTCCTACCATGGAAAACCAGTTCCACAGAACATAAGACCTCATTCTACAAGGGCTACAGCCACTACCACAGCTTTCTTATGAGGAGTGGCAACCAAGGACATTATTGAGGCGGCTACTTGGACCTCCGTGCATACATTTGCCAAGCATTATAATTTACCTCTATACTCTAGATCCCGAGCAGGGTTTGCAACTGCTGTATTGCAAGGGATCCTAACTACACCATAATTCTTCTTCCTCCTCCCCTAGTTTGGCTATGGTATTCTACCCATTTGTTATGACTGCAGATGTATCCTTGAAGGACATAGTACAGTTTTGTACCTACCATAAATGTAGATGTCCGAACAGGATAGCATCTGCAGTCAGGATTACCCACCCTCCTTCCCCTCTGTGGTACTCCTAGGTATTTACCCTCCTAATAGCTAGCTGGGGGTCTCTTATGGTGTATTTGTTTGTATATATGTACATACATGCTTATTTTTTGTATTTGCCTTCTACTATTTTGGAAACATTGGCATTTCTCCAAAATTTAGCTTTCCTAGAGGGCAACTGGCATCTGGGGCAAGAAACACTGAGGAAAATGGCGTCGGCTGATGCCTTTATACCCGAAGACCAGCAGAGATGACGTTGGTTGAAGTGCGACATCAGCCGAAGCCGGACCCAAACTTTGGAATCCGGCCGACCGAAGGGCTGCCTGACGACAGGACAACCCATTTGTTATGACTGCAGATGCTATCCTGTTCGGACATCTACATTTATGGTAGGTACAAAACTGTACTTTTTGTACCTACCATAAATGTAGATGTTCGAGGATGCACATTGCTGCAGTCCTATTTTCCCTCCCTCCTTCCCCTCTATTGTTTGGGGTTGTTGTTGTTGTTGTTGTTCCTTTGGGATAATTGTTATTTTCTCCTTTGTGGTTGTGGGGCATTTTCTTTATTGGCTCTGGCCTTTTCCTTTTTAAGGCATTCTGACATCTGGGGCAAGAAAGACTGAGGATATGACGTCGGTCATGCGCTTAAGTACTACTACGTACTGACGTCAGCTCCGGGCGACCATGACCGACGCCAGCCTAACTCTTTGGTATTCGGGCCGACCGAGGACAGCGGACTACCCACGGGTTATGACTGCAGCAATGTGGATCCTCTAACATCTACATTTATGGCAGGTACAAAACTGTACTTTTTGAGAGACTGCAACTGTAGTCTTTTCAAGAAACCCTTTTAGGTTACGCCCCCTACTGTAAATTTTGGGGATCCAACCAAAATTTGTTTCGAACACTCCTTAAACAAGTCCCAGTATCTGTTTAGCATTTCTCTAAAATTCTCTGTCTCATGGTTATATGGAAGTATTAACTTTCATTTTCCACAAAATTTTTATCATTTAGGAATGTCCCTTTTCGGGGTTAAGAGAATAGGAACAAATTTCTCTGTTCTCTTCAAAACTTCATTTCTAACTTTGACTAAAATTCTAGCCCGGTATTCCCTTTCTTTGAGCATTCCTATTAATTTGTACATTTCTGGACTGAAAATAACTGTCACTTATCTAGAGATCCTGATCATTTGCCCCTTAATCACACTTCGCTTCTGGTGCTGAGGGTGACAACTGGTGTAATGAAGCAGGGCATTTGAGTAAGTTTTTTTTTCCTATATATAGGGAGCACTATTTTTGAATTTTCATTACTCTTGTACAAACAAATGTCCAAAAAATCATTTGTTTTTTAACATTTGTTTTCCACGTGAATCTCAGAAATGCATTGGTGTTGCTTAAATATTCAACAAACCCTGATACTTTCTTCCTCAGTACCTTTTCAAAGCAATAGTATATCATCAAGGTACCTATACCACACCATCACTTTCCCCATAAATGTGGATGGAAAAACATAGTTTTCCTCCCATTCAGACAGAACAAGATTTGCATATATGTGGCACACCTAGAGCCCATTGCCATCCCAGTGATCATCTGAAAATATTCCCCCTCAAAATACAGGTAATTATTTTTCAGAACCACTTCCATCAACACGTTTTCTTTTCATTGTATATGCCCTCAGTATTCTGTAAAGCATCACCAAATAACTCAATTCCTTCACTATGCAGAATGACCGAAAACAAATTAATGACATCAGTTGTAACGAACATGAAAGCCTTGTTTATGCACAAGTCCCTCAGAACCTCTAGACAATGCCAAGAGTCCCTAAGAATCTGTTTTTTGTACCTTGTAGCTTTCTTACAGTGCAAGTCTATGTATGCTGCTGTAGGCTCTATCTTTGAATTCCTTGTTGCTGCTGTAGGACGCAAAGGGGGGTTGTTTAAATCCTTGTAGATTTTTGGTATACCAAAAATAACAGGAATCAACCGGTGTGTCAGTGGTCAGAAATGCATATTCTTTTTCATCTAACTCCTTGCATCAATAGGTCATAAAGAAACCAGTCAATTTTTGTATGTGCCCTATTGATCTCAGTAAGCGTAGCTACCCCTAAGTATTTTGGTTATTCAAAAGTTCTAGCATTTTTCCTGCATAGTCCACTTGTTCATTATAACTAACCCCCACCTTTATCAGGTTTCATGAATCTGTACTCTTGTCAATTCGCGTAGATTGTTTAAAAACTTCCTTTCATTTTCTGATGGTGTCTCTTTTTGTTGCCTGAATTTTCAACATCTTGCGTATTTCTTTTTCACATATCTTTTCAAACTGGTCTATTGCTGAATTTACGGGTAGCATAACTTTACTTCTTTTAATCAAAACAGTTTTTATTTATTTATTTATTGCCCTTTGTTAACCGGGTTTGTCCAACTGGGCTTGTGGCCCATTTTCAGTGGAGACCCGAGAAGAAAAGCTCCAGTAGTACATTTTAAAACAAGTACAATTTTAAACAATATTGATATAATATCAGTTACAGCAAAACAATTCACATATGTTGGGATACATGCATAAAGTTAAAGTTGCATTAAAAAGAAGCTAAGTAACAATTTTACATTGATGTAGTTCAATAGGTCAACAATTAACATTTTTTTGTTTGTATAAAATTGTGCAAATGCATAGTAGACACATTGGAGAGAGAGGTGTAATGAGGTACTAAGTATGGTCCTTTTGAGGTACATAAAGGGAAGGAAGACTAGGTAGGGTCATGGCAAGGGCAGGTTCTGGAATTGAGAAAATAAGTTTTTAGTTCATTTTATAGTGTGAAGTGTGGGATATTGAACGTAAGTCAAGGGGAAGTTTGTTCTAAGCATGGGCAAGGGAGTGTTTGTAGAGTAGTTTGCCTACTGACCTTTTTGGGTGGTAGATATCAAGTAATTGTTAGAAGTGCGGAGGGTCCGGGATGGGATGTAGATGGAGACTAAGGAAGATAGAGATGGACAGAAGGAGGGTTTATAAAGAATAGAGTTCTAACTATATTGTCGTCATTTCTGGTAGAAAAAAACATGGTCAAATTTAGTTACCTAGTTTATAATTTAAGGTTAATAAGCACGTTTGCTATGTCAATTTTAAAATCTGTAACCAATGTAAAGCTTTTTTTTTAATAAACTCGTGTCATCAATTTTAAAATCAGAAAAGTTATAAACAAAAATTCAGTCACAGGTAACGCACTTCTCTCTTTTACAGAAAAGTTGGCTTCAAAAATATCTGATGTCCTTCTGTTTCTATGTTGCAGTATTCTAGGTGTGGGATTTCCTGCCCTCAGGCAACTCTTACGTCTGTTTCTGTACAAAAGCTTCAGCTTGGCTGCTGTGGTGTGTGTGGGATGTCACACGTAGGGCCATAAACCAGGGGCCTTAAATGTGACGTCTGCATGCACAATCTCAGAACTTTTCAGCCACAGATTACATTTGCATCGTACGATTGCCTCTTCACAGACATTGCATCTTAAAGATAAGTAGCCCGTTTGGTTTCAGATTTTCTTATTTTTGACTATAGTTCTAGCTAATGCTTGGTTGTTGTAGCCTTTAGCTGATGTCAGCAAAAAGGGAACATGCCAATGTGGGTGCCAGATACCCCATAAGGAAACCCATGACAGGTGTGTTTTTTTGCCTAGGCTGGGAACACTATCACTTCTCCTGCGCTATTTGCTATATTCAGATTTCGGATGTGCTAATTTCCAGACCCGACGCCAGACCTCTCTCTACATAATCTCCGGCCAAAAAGAAGCAGAAAACTAAACATACCTTCACTTCTCTCATGCAGGTCTTCATGGCGCTTAGGCCTTCAGTCTCAGCCACCTCCACCCTGTCTCTGCTTTTTCCCTCCCATCCGTGACCCCTCAAGTTAGGGAAAAACATGACTCTTCTTTCTCATCATCAGAGGAGTCCATTTCTTATGTTTCCCAGATTGCCTCCCCCCAAGAATATTACTCTCTGGATGAGGAATCTGTGGAGGCGGGCTCTTCCCCCTGAGGACATTACTTTTAGTGAGACCATCACCAAGATAAAGGATTACTTTAAATGGGATACTTCCCAAATGACAGACACCCAGAAAAGGTACTTTGAACTGCAGCAAGTGGAATTGCCTTCCCTTTCTGCAGTTCCCCCTGTTCTGCCCGCTTACTTGGATGCCTTCAACGCGACTTCTAAGGCCCCTGACTCCCAGCCTCCAGCCCCTAAGCATCCTGGCCATTTCTATAAAGTACCAGAGGACCACAAATTCTTAGTTGAGCCACCCTTGGCGGACCCAGCTGTTATTGTTACCACAGCAGATAAGCAATCTAGATTGCTGCTATCTGTCTCCCTGTTACCCACTGACAAAGACCGTAAGTTCATGGATAGGATGGGTAAGGTGTACACTTCTTCTCCCTTGGCTTTCAGAGCCATAAATTATCAGACCCACATGACCAAGTATGTATTAGACTTGGTCTCTCAAGCCTCCTCCATGCTGGCTTCCTTGCCTGACAGTCCCAGCAAGAAGGACATCTCATCCAAACTTTCCTTGGCCTAACAGGTAATCAGGCACTCCATAAGGTGCAACTATGATGCTGCAGAAGCATCTGTCAGGTCTGCAGTGTCTGCTTCAGCCCTCAGGAGGTACTCATGGCTAAGACTCCAGAACCTCCCCGAGGACTTTAAGGCCAAAATCCTGGATGTCCCTCTGGACCACAATGTGCTGTTCGGAAAACAATCTGCTGACCTTTTTAAAAATAAATCTACAAGAAAAAAAGCAAAGAACTCTAGGACATTAAGCACCTGCTGGTGTCGCCAATACCCAAGTATTATCGAAACTATCCTGCTAAAGCCACTTTTGTAAGACTTACTCCACAGCCCTCCTCTTCCAGGTCCAGGCGAGGGACTAGAAGACCTGCTACTTCCAGATCCTCTGCTCCACCACAGCAACTCAGACAGCCCTTTCAGGACAGAGGAGGTCCCAGTAATGGGTGATTGCCTTGCTCACCTTCCCCTCTCAGCCCGCCTTTCCCACTGTCTCCCCCTTTGGCAATCCATCACTTCAGACCAGTGGGTCTTGAACATAATCCAAAAAGGATACTTCCTATCCTGGAGAGAGAAGCCCAGCAAAAAGAGGCATCCCTTCCCAAAACCCAGGCCCATCTCATGCCACAAGTTCTGGCAGATCTTCTAAAGCTAGGCACTATAGAACCTGTTCCTCCAGGACAAGAAGGAAAATGGTTTTACTCCCATCTCTTCCTGATCCCCAAAAAAGATGGCCCGTGGAGACCCATCTTAGACCTGCCCTTTCTAAACCTACATCTTCAGGTATTCTCTTTCAGAATGCTCTCTCTACCCACCCTGCTGCCTCTCATTCCAGCCAAGGCCTTCATGGTCACCCTAGACCTAATGGAAGCCTACCTGCACATACCCATCAGGAGTTCCCACAGACAATTCCTGCATTTCTCTGGCCCTTCCTCTCATTTCCAATTTACTGCCTTGCCCTTTGGTTTATCCACGTCCCCCAGGGTCTTTGCAAAGTGCCTAACCCTAGCCATTGCCTTCTGCAGAACTCAAGGGATACAAATCTACCCTTATTTTGGACTACATCCTGATTCCGACAGAGTCTAGGGATGCTCTTTTAAAACATCTACATTTCACCATGTCCCTTATGCAGAACCTAGGATTCACCTTCAACCTCCTCAAATTCTCTCTGATCCCAAGCCAGGACAAGAATTTCCTCGGCTGCAGAATCAAAACAGGCTCACTGAAGGCCTTTATACCTCAGGACAAGGTTCTGTCTTTTACTTCCCATGTCCAGGAAGCTCTACTATCCCAAAAGGTGACAGCAAGGCATTTTCTTCATGTCCTAGATTTAATGGCAGCAACCATGCCCATGCTACCACTGGCAAGAATGCACATGCGCAAGATGCAGTGGTTCCTGAAGAACACCAGGTCCCAACACCTACATCCCCTGGAGCAGGCTACCCCCCTCCTTCTCTGAAAACAGAAATACCTGGTGGATCCAGCAAGTACAGTTGAACCCAGGCCTCCCACTACAACCCCTCCACCCAAACCCAAGTTATGCATACAGATGCCTCAGATTCAGGTTGGGGAGCAACTCTGGCCTCTTACAAGATTCAAGAAAAATGGCATCCCTCTCTTCAAGCGGAACACATCAACATCAGGGAAATGACAGCAGTTTTTTTTTTTTTTTTTTTTTTTTAGCTCTACAGACCTTCTCCCCCCTTCTGGTTCCAGGGGTGCTCCATATTGTCACTGACAACACCACGGTGCACAAGCAGGGAGGAACGAAGGCCTATCAGCTGTGCAGTCTATCTCTGCTGATATGGGACTTAGCCTTCCGGCTCAACTTAGTCGTGCAGGCGGTCTACATCCCCTCACAGGACAACCAGCAAGCAGATCTCTTGAGGACCTCCTCACCTCAGCACAAATGGATGCTGAATAGGGAGGTGGTCTTAGGCATAGTCCACCGGTGCTGTTTGCCTCCCCCCAGAACAGGCAACTGCAGACCACCTGCTCAAAAACCCGCTCCCCTCTAGCATGGAGAGTGGACGCTTTCAGCATCTCTTGGGAGGGGGAAGTTCCTTTATGCCTTCCCCCCCATTCCCACTGATTCAGGAAGTCCTTCTGAAAATTCAGAGGGACAAACTAAAAATCTTGTTAGTAACTCCCTACTGGCCAAGGCAGCACTGGTTCACCCTACTTCATAAACTAGCTAAGGTCAATCACTTTGTTACCGTACAAGGTGGACCTACTGTCACAAGACAAAGGAACTCTCCTACACCCACAGGTACAGATGTTGTCTCTGACTCTGTGGGTGATAAAACTTTTGATCCCTATCAGACGCCACTACTCGGAGAACATGCTTTCAGTCCTAAGGGAGGCAAGGAAACCTATCATCAGGAAATCTTACCTGGCTAAATGGGAAAGATTTGCGAAATGTCTGCAAAAGGGGAGGGATCTCAGCTCCGCCGAGGTTACCCTGGTTTTAAACTACTTGTATCAATTGATTAAAAAGTGACCTTTCTTATTTTTTCTGTTGAAGTACACCTCTCTGCCTTTCAGCCTGCCTGCCTTTGGAACCCTCCTTGCTGGCCAAGCTCGATGTAAAGCTCTTCCTTAAAGGGGTCTTGCGCATGAGACCACCTAGGAAACCTATCCTTCCACCTTGGGACCTTAACTACATCTTAGAGAAATTAACCCAACATCCTTTTGAACCTGCCGGGCCTTCCTCCTTGAAAATGTGTCCATTGAAGACAGTCCTGCTGGTAGCTATCACTTCAGCCAGAAAAGTGTCAGAACTGCAGGCTTTATTGGCCTGTCCCCCCCTACACAGTCTTCCACAAAGACAGGATGTCCTTGTGACCCAACCCCTCTTATGTCTAAAGTGGTCAATGATCTCTCTCTTAACCAATCCATTCATCTGCCCACCTTTTTTTCCCTCACCCACTAATGAAGGGGAAGAGGATACTGCAATCCCTGGATGTGCACAGACAACTTAGATTTTTACCTGGACAAGACCAAAGACCTCAGAAAGACTAATCCGCTTTTTGTCGCCTTCCACCCCCAGAGCCCTGGGCAAGGCAGTCTCCAAGCAAACCATTGCATGCTGGATCAGGAAATCTATTTTCTTCTGCTACACTCACCATGGAAAGGAACCCCCAAGGGGGAATAAAGGCCCATACCACTAGAGCTGTGGCCACCTCAAGGGCCTTCATGAAAGGCTTAGACACAGCATCTGTTTTGGAAGCGGCCACCTGGACCACCATCCACACCTTCAAGCATTACAAAGTGGACCAAGTTTCCAGAGCTAGGACAGGATTCGCCAGAGCAATCCTGCAGGGTCTTGTAGAACCCTCTGCATCTGCTACCAACCCATCATCCTCTTAAGCTGTGGTATGCTTTCACACCTAGAATACTGCAACATAAGAATAGAAGGACATAGAATAGTTGTAAAATTTTACCATAACCAAAGATGGCCTTCTCTTCCATGTTGCAGTATTCCTTCCCGCCCACCAGTCCCACCAGGTCTTGTACCTTTCCTGTACTACCTACATTTCAGTGGGTCTCCTAGTCACACACCTGTAAACAACTGGCATACCTCCTGCTGGGCCTTATTCTCTGCCTGCTGGCCTTCAAGCTCTGAGGATTGTGTGTGCAGACATCACATTTAAGGCCCCTGGTTTATGGCCCTACTTGTGACGTCCCATGCACACTACAGCAGCCAAGCTGAAGCTTTTGTATAGAAGCTGACTTGAGAGTTGCCGGTGGTCAGGAGATCCCACACCTAGAATACTGCAACGTGGAAGAGAAGGACATCTATGGTTATGGTAAGATTTTACACAACTATTCTTTACCGATATATGTCTCTATGGTCTCGTGTTGTTTCTCTTCCCAAACTGTTGGGGTGGGTAGCAGTTTTTGCTTTGGTTCTGGTAACCTTGCTGCCCCTGTTTCCTGTTTTGTAACCTGTAAGATCTCAAAGGTGGTGCCTCCTCTAAAAAATTTTCTCTAAGTGTTCTCCTATTAACATTCACATTTAACTTGTTACTTTGCACAGTATCACTAGAATCATTTGAAAAATCTCTTGCAACAGGCAGTGGATAAACAGTCTTGTTCACATAATCATTAGTGTTTCTTAAAAGTTTCCTTTGTTTTCTTTCCAGGCTAGTTTTAACTAGCTTGCCTGCCTCAAAGATTTTGTTGTACTGAGCTTATTACAGTATAGTACAAGGTAATTTGTAATACTGTCCTGTAAGCTGTTTCTCTGTCAACCAACTTACATTAATTTTTGCTGACTAAAATTCTCATTATGTCCATTCCTGTCTGGTAAAACAACTCCACCAGTTCATGGTGCATTTGAGATTCTTTTACAGTTCCATTTGCAAATTTCTATACCCTTAAGCCCTTGGGAACATATTGTAGCTTAAGAGATATTTTCAGAAATAAATCGTTTGCACATTCTTTAGCTTCCTGGTTAACTTCTCAAAGGCATTCATCTGCTCCTGGAATGTACCAAACCCTTCCAGTCTTGTGGGGGGAGCAAAAAAAGACATTTCTGGCATAAAATGCATTCATCAAAAATCTGACACCATTGAATGAGCTTCATTTAAACTAACGTTCGCTGTTGGATTAGTTGCTCTATTTGTTTCTAAACCATTCTCAGATGTTTGGGAATGGTTACAAGGAGGATGTAATGTAAAAAGTTCCATCTGACTCTATGTTAGAGTAGTTCCGCCTATAAAGTTACAACCAATGCCGTTCAGACCTTGGAATTTATTGGAATACAACTGAACACTTCTACTCAAATAGCTGATCTGAAGTAGTTAACTTAATTTCATCTGCAACCTGTGGGTATACGGATCCGTATCGGATCCGAGCCGGTAACTTTTTTTCTAGCATCTGCTCCAAGCTACGAGCTCCTCCCCTTATCCATAATGCCCTACAATCTCTTATCTTAACTATCTTATCTTATCATAACTAACTCTGGGCAAGACCACAATCCAAATTGTAGCTTGCTACAGATCCCCCACCATGCCCCAGGATTCCCACTCCTCATTTCTTAATACACTGGAAAATAGGGTACAGCCTAATACCCTAATAATGGGCGATTTCAACTACCCTACCATTAACTGGGAAAATTACTCTTGTACCAACTCTTGTGCTCAACGTTTTCTGGAATTCATAAATTCCAATGCCATGGATCAACTTATCCACACCCCCACCAGGGGCAGCAATATCCTAGACATGGTTATTACAAACATGGGCAACCGGTGCTCCACACAAGAGGTCAGTTCCTCGTTGGTCAGATCCGACCATAAGCCAATCACCCTAGACATCCACATCCCTCCCCCACCCCCCATTAGGGAAACCACAGTAAAAAAATTTCTCCAAAGCCAACTTCACGCTTCTTAAGACAGAAGTGGCAAACTTCACGACACCCATGCTGACGGACAATAGAGGTACGATTGCTGAATCCTACACAAATGCACTTTATAAGCACTTACATGAGTGCATGGATCGTGCAATCCCTAACGGAACCAAGATGCTATCCTCCAAAAAAAGGAAGCCAATCTGGTGGTCCCCTGCCATAAACAAACTCTACAACAGAAGAAAGAAACTGTTGTAAAAGAGAGTAAAATCCCATGATTTGGAGAAACTCCCTGGTCAGCTTCAGTAAGAAGCTGAGATCCCTCATAAAATCCTCCAAAGCTAGTTATGAAAACAAAATCGCCATTGACTCTAAAGACAACCACAAAGCATTCTATAGCTATGTCAAGAATCTCAGTGGCAACATTCAGATCTGCTCTGAGTTACAGCACAATGGCACTAAATATACAGAGCCAACGGATATTGCCAAAATCCTGGCAGATAAGTTCAGTGATAACTTTACCCCTCTGTCATTCCCTAAAGGGCCCATCTCTATACCAGAAGAATGCAAAGTTCCTGTAGTCACGGCTGCACAGGTAAAAAAATCACACTATCCAAAGCCAAGAACACAGCATCCATGGGACCTGACGACATCCCAAGCCGTGTTCTACATGAACTACAGAACGAACTGACACCCCACCCAAGTACCATGTTCAATCATAGCCTCACCTCAGGCTATGTGCCCACTGAATGGCGCACAGCGACAGTTATCCCACTCCACAAAGGGGGAGCCACCACAGACCCTGGAAACTATTGCCCAATTAGCCTAACGAGCCTGGTCTGCAAGGCTATGAAGCGTATCATCGTGGAACTTATAAACAATGACATTGGTAATCTCCAAACTCAGGACCCCACCCAGTTCGGGTTTGTAAAAGGCAGATCATGTCTCCTAAACCTGATAGACTTATTTGAAGCAGTCACCAAAGCCGTAGATGAGGGTAAGGTGGTTCACACAGCCTATCTAGATCTCGCCAAGGCTTTTGACACCATCCCCCACTCCTGGAATTATAGATAAACTCACTAAACTAGGTACTATGTCACAAGATGGGTTGCCAACTGGCTCACTGACAGAACCCACACTGAAAGTAGCAGACTCCAAATCCAGCTTCAGACCAGTGACAAGTGGAGTACCACAGGGTTCAGTCCTGGGTCCTCTCCTGTTTGGTATCTACTTCTCTGAAGTACAGGCCAACACAGAAGGTCTTTGGCTAATGAAGTTCGCAGATGACTGCAAACTAGGAGCCATAATCAAAACTCCAAAAGATGTGGACATCCTACAAAAGGGCCTTGCTGAGACAGATGCCTGGTGTCAAAGCCATGGCCTCAAGCTCAATGCCAAAAAGTGTATTGTCGTTCCTTTTGGTAAAAACTCAGTACCCATGAACTACCACATAGGTGGTAGTCTACTTAACACCGAAAGTGTGATGAGACCTTGGGACACAGGTGGACAGTAGTCTCTCCTTTGATAATCACATCGCCACAGTAGTCAGGAAATCCTTCTATGTGGCACACCTCATCACAAAAGGTTTCTCATCCAGGAAAAAAGAGGTCATTGTTCCCCTCTACTCGTCACTCATTAGACCCATTATAAAGTACAATGCCCCTTTTGGTATGTGCCTCACAAGACATCTACAACAACTGGAAAGGCCACAGAAATACCTCACAGAGGATTACCGGCCTCAAAGAGATGCCCTATGCAGACAGTCTCAAAAAACTGCAGCTTTACTCTGTTGCATATCGCCTACTCAGAGGCGATCTCTGCCTAACACACAAAGCTATGTCAAACCCAGAGCTTTTAGACATGCTCCACTTAAAGAATTCCCAATCCCTTTGAGCTACGCGCTCTAGGGACCTAAACCTCGTCACCACAATAAACAGAACATGCTGGAGGGATAGATTCCTGTCCCAGAGACTTCCCATACTCTGGAACAAACTACCTATCTATATCAAACAAAGCTCCTCATTAGCACTGTTCAAGAAAAAATCTTGATAATTGGATGGGAGATAGGAAATTCACCCTGGGGATCACTTCTGTGGCTCTGCTCGACAGTGGCACATGAAGATCATTTTCTTGGGTGGCGAAAGCCAGGGTACCTTTGGCTAGGCTTGTATAGGCCCTAGGGCCAATAGCCTAGTACCTACCTATGAATCTTCCCCCAGATCTCGTTTGCCACCCCAGTAGTGTGCATCGTGGTCTCCTTTGTTCTGAGCTCAGGGATAGTAAGTGGTATTTTTTTCTGGTATCTAGGTGTGCTTGAGTAAAATGTTTCCCTTCCTCCCCTTGTGTAGTATCTCACTTGGTCGTCGGTGTTTATATATATAAAAAAAAAAAAAAAAAAGGTTTTGCATAGGGTAGTAGTTGGGCCTGCCCTTCCTTTACCTGTGTTGTGTGTGGTGTTGGAGAGGTAGTGTTTGTACCTTTGAGTACAGGACTATGGCTGACCAGCCAAAGCCTGTCTTTAAAAAAATGTAGTGTGTGGCCATAAGCTCTCCCTGACTGATGGTCACACACTGTGTAATTTGCTTGGGAGTGGCACATTTGTCCACTTAATGTGCTGTCTGTTCTGGTTTTAACCCTAGGGCCCTTGGGGATCGTAAGGCCAAGCTAGTTGACAAAGGCCTTTTCCCTGCTGCCATGCTGGAATCTGCCTCGGTAACCGTCTCTAGTGTACCACCTCCCACCCAGACAGGGGCCCAACCTCCCTCTTCTGGTGATGGGTGGTCTTAGGACAAAACTTCAGTCAGCGTGGCAGACAGAAAGTAAAAGATAAAGGTGCAGAGAGGAAAGGGAGAAAATGGACAGGCATCGTAAGAGATCCCCAGACAGGGAGCTCTTTCTCAGCCCCCACCCATGAGGCCAGTTTCTCCACAGATCCGGTCTCTTAGTTTCTCACCAGAGCTGTTGGAACATTCGGACCCGAGGCCTTACTCCCCGCTGCGTAGACCAGCCAGATCAGAGTCTGTGACCTCTTCGAGGTCTACTCGGAGTCTACCAGATATGGATATGGGCAGGAGGATACAGAGAATTATTCCGACCCAAATTCAGATGGGAGTCTTGCCAGGCCCCTCTCCCTTTGGAGGGGGGACCTCCATGCCTCTTTTCTGCCTAATCTCTCCTTCACCGATCCGTGCTTCAGGGCTCCTGGATCCGAGGTTTTTTGGAGCTGGTAGCTCGGCGCCGACAGTTCCTCCAACCTAGACTCCGGCTGTTACCTTGAGTTCCTCTGATCTGACTTTGAATCCAAGTGACTCTCGGAGACGTAGACAGGGAGTCGGACCCGGGGGAATGGATTCTTCGGCTCTGACCTTTTTGGATCCGATCCTTTCCCTCGGACCTCAGGCTACCCTGGCTTCGGCTCCGGTCCCTGCTTTGGATCCGGGGAGGGCTGCTCCCTTGGCCTTCGAAGTGGTGGAGAGGGTTCTCTCCCAGGGATTGAGACCCCAGCCCATCCCCTTGGATACCACCCAGGCCCCCCTGCATATGTCGACGACTCCCTTCATCCTGTCTCAGTGACTGCCCGTGCCAGAGGATCCCCAGGTTAAATTCCCTGAGGGAAATCTCTGCGGCTCACTGATCCCCTTCTGAAAGTACCACTGAAGAGGGTCACCATAAGCACAAGTGCAAAAGTAGGCAGTTGGACTCCCCCGCGTCCCTCACTACGGACACTGACTTAGATGGAGAAGGTTCCCCCAGGTAACCTCCTGAAGATGTCTCCTTCAGAGAAATTGGGAGATCCTCTGCCAGAGGGGAGGTTGGTCAGTCCCAAAACCTTCTGGGGATGGGTCAGTGTTCATGGAGCCCTTTGGCATGGGCCCATCTACTTCCTGGGTGTCCCCACCAGCGGACCCCATGGTGGACCTAATCACCACGAGGGCATGGAAGGAGCCTGACGCCGTAGAGCCTATCCCCAAATGCCCTGACAAGGATGTTCGTGTTTCACTGTTGCAGTCATTAGAATTGGGTTATCCTGCTGGCAGGCTACCCGCAGTCGGCCCAAGTTCCAAACTGTAGGTCTGGTGTCGGTTGCTGTCGCCTCCTCCCTGACAGTGCGCCAGGGGTATAAAAGATGCAGCCGATGCCATTTTCTTAAGTCTTTCTTGCCACGTGGTGCCCGAAGCAAAAGCAGTTTGCAAGTGCCAGTCGGCCGACTTCTGAGATTTTCAAATTCAAATTACAGATCCGAAGTCTTCATTAAAGCTAAGTACCCTGTTGGGGAAACTTTTTTCTTGCTCCAGACCGATGTCAGAAAAAGTTAATAATTGTATTTCTTGTGGGAAGCAAATACCTCATAAGGATTTTCATTCTTACTGTATTCCTTGTCTAGGCCCTGACAACGACGTTGCTAGTTGTCAATTTTGTGCTAGATTTAACCAGGGCACTATTAGGTTCATACGTAGATACTAAGCTATCTGCCCTAGGGCATTTATAAGCCTAGACAGAGTGTGTATTTGGTTTCCGCCTCCCTATTAGATTAGCGAACTGTGCCTCTGTAAAGTAGGTCACAGAAGGTACCCTTTTTAAGATTAGTTTACTGTGCCTCTGTCTAGCAGGGACACAGAAGAGATCCCAGGGGTGAATTTGCGATTTCCCATCCATGCGTCCAGATTTCGCTTGGAGGGTCAGCGAGGGGCTATGTCTAACATGAATTGGGATTCTATTCCAGGGTGAGGGGAGCCTCTGGGAAATGAATCTGTCCCTCCAGCATGTCCTATTTATTTTTGTGCTGAGGTTTAGGTCCCTGGAGCGTGTAGCTCTAAGGCACTTGGATTTTTTGAGGTGGGGCATGTCCATTAATTCTGGGTTTGACATGGCTTTGTATGTCAGGCATAGATCACCTCTGAGTAGGCGGTAAGCAACTGAGTAGAGCTGGAGTTTCTTTAGTTGAGCTGCATAGGACATCTGTTTGTAGCCCATGATCCTCTTGGTGAGGTACTTTTGGGGTCTCTCCAGTTGCTGCAGGTGTCGGGTATGGTACATCCCAAAAGGGGCATTGTATTCAATTATGGGCCTGATGAGTGACGAGTAGAGGGGCCCAATTACCTCTCTTGATCTAGATGCGAACCCTTTCGTGATAAGCTGGGTTATATAGAAGGTCTTTCTAACCACTTTGGCAGCATGATTGTCAAAGGAGAGATTGCTATCTACATTGGTCCCCAAATCTCTAATTACGTCTTCCGTACTTAATGGATTCCCACCTATGTGGTAATTTGTGGGCGCCTTGTTTTTCCCAAAGGGGATGACTATGCACTTTTTACCATTAAGCTTGAGGCCGTGGCTCTGACACCAAGCATCCGTCTCTGTGAGACCCTTTTGGAGGATGCTTGTGTCAGCTGGAGATTCGATTATGGCCCCCAGTTTGCAGTCATCTGCGAACTTTGTCAGCCGTAATCCCCCCGTGTTAGCCTGAACCTCAGAGAAGTATATACCGAACGAGAGGTCCCAGAACTGAGCCCTGTGGGACGTCACTTGTAACTGGTTTGTATTCGGACATGGCACCTGCGATTCTGACCATGTGGGTTCTGTCTGAGCCAGTTTGCAACCCATCTTGTGATATAGGGGTTGATATTTAAGCTGGTAAGCTTATTTATGATGCCTGAGTGGAGTATTGTCGAAGGCTTTTGCGAGGTCCAGGTAGGCTGAGTGGGACTACCTTACCCTCATCTATGGCTTTGGTAACTGTTTCAAAGAAATCAACTAGGTTTAAGAGGCAAGATCTGCCCTTAAAGCCGAATTGGGTAGGGTCCAGTGTCTGGAGGCTCCCAATGTCTTTGTTTGAGTCCCATGATAATACGCTGCATAGCTTTACAGACCAGACTAGTCAGGCTTATGAGGCGATAGTTTCCGGGGTCCGTTGTGGCATCACCTTTGTGGAGTGGGACCACTGTAGCTGTACGCCATTCTTTGGGTACATATCCTGTAGTAAGGCTAAGTTTGAACAGTGACTTAATGTGAGGGTTCAGTTCTTCTTGGAACTCGTGTAAGACACAGCCTGGGACATCGTCCGGTCCCATAGATGCTGTGTTTTTTGCTTTGGAGAGGGCAGCTTTCACCTGTGCATCTGTGATGTCCGGGAGGTTACATTCAGTTGGGATAGGCATGTGCTCCTTTGGGGGGGAAGGGGGGTGGGAGGAGAAGTTTGCGCTGAATCTGTCTGCCAGGGTGTTGGCTATGTGGTTCAGTATATTTTGTACCATTATGCAGCAATTCAGAGCATATCTGGGAGTTTCCGCCCATGTTCCTGACATAACTAAAGAAGGCCTTGTGATTATCTTTAGTGTCTAGGGCAATTTTTCTTTCGAAACTGGCCTTTGATGATTTTATGAGGGATCTAAGTTTCTTGCTAATACTGATCAGAGATGCCTTCCTTTTTGGGATTTTGCTCTGTCATGTAGTAGCTTCCTCCTTCTGTTGTATAGCTTATTTATGGCCGGGGTCCACCAGACCGGTCTCCTGTTTTTGGAGGAGTGAGTCTTGGTTTTATTTGGGATAGCACGATCCATGCATTCCTGCAGGTGCTCATAGAATGCATTTGTAAAGGATTCAGCGGATTGGGCTGTATTATCCTCTGGCCCAGGGGCTTTGAAGGATTCCACCTCAGTCTTGAGAAATGCAAAGCTGGCTTTTGAGAAATTCTTTACATTGATTTCCTTGGCTGGGGGTGGGGATGGGATATGGATGTACAGGGAAATTTGTTTATGGTCTGATCTTACCAATGAGGGGTTTACCTCTGGTGTGGAACATAGAGTCCCCATGTTAGTGATGACCAGGTCCAATATGTCGTTCCCTCTTGTGGGAGTGGTGACCAGTTGTTCCATTGCGTTAGAGTTTATAAATTCAAGGAACCGTTGGGCGAGGGTGTTTGGGCTTGAGTAGTTTTCCCAGTCAATGTTTGGGTAGTTGAAGTCACCCAATAACAGTGTTTGGAGAGACCTTCATATTCTCCAGTATTCTTAGGAATGCTAAGTGGGGTTCCTGTAATAGGGAGGATGTTCTGTAGCAGGCTACAAACTGAAAGGCAGTTTTGCCCGCTGTTAGTTGCACATGGATGGTTTCCGATGCTTCGTGCAGTGCCACTAACCTGGAGGTGTAGGTATCTGTGATGAATATAGATACTCCCCCTCCTTTTGTGCTTCGGTCCAAGTTTTGGGGCTGAAACGCATGGTATGAGTTATAACCTGGTAGTGCTGGGGTGCTCTCAGGAGCCTTGAACCAGGTTTCTGTTACTGCACAGACACTGATTTTCTCCATACTGAGGAGAGCCTCGAGTGCGTGCGTCTTGAGGTTTAGACTTCTGGCATTGAGTAGCATTACCTTTAATTTTTTTATCCTTGGGTTGTCTATGGAGGTGGGTTTGTCCTTTGAGCCTTGCCTAAAAAAGGCACTATGGGGGTGGCAAGAGCCTTGGCCAGTATACGAAAGCTTAAGGGTGACAGGTGCAAGCCGTCCCTAGCGGAGCAACATGGCTTGTCGAGCATGTCATCCCAGGCTAGCAAACACTGGATCCCCTTTGAATGACACCAATACTTTAGCCAATTGTTGACACTGATCATTTTGTCTTTATACTGTGGCATCATTCTTGGTGAGGGCAAGATGCTACTCGAGGTCAGGGTCATACCAGCCTGGGCTACATGGTCAGAGAGCTTCTCTGTCTCTTTTCATGTAGTCCAGGGAGGTACGTCTCGGGTCATTCACACCAGCATGGACAATGACGGAGTCATACTTGTACTTGCTTTGGAGTGACCTGAGTGCTTGCGTTGTGGCGGATCCTGGCGCCCGACAGGCAGCTTACAGTGACCTTTTTGTTCAGTCTGGTGAGCGGGACGTCAGTGTCCCCTATAACAAGTGTATTTGGTATGTTTGGCCTTAAGGGCTGTGATAGGCAGATTTTTATTTAGAGCCTCCGAGTATGTTTTTGTGTGTTTGTGTTGGGTATGCAGATGCAATAGGTCTGTGTGAGACTGGATTTGTGGTGTGGATGGTTACCTTTTCCTCCTGACTGACTGTGCCAGTCTTGGGTTGAGAGAGCTCTGCCTCCAGTTTGGCTGTGTAACTGCATCTCTCACATGTATTAGAGTTTGTTGGAAGGAGGAGAGGGTTGTCTGTGTACATAAGGCAATTGTAGCATTGCCTCAAAATTCCCAGATTCACCAGCTGGACTGGAGAGTAACCTTGAAACTGACCCTTGGACATACCAGATTAGTATAGGGAACTGTTTTTTTACTGATCAGATTAGGGAAGGGAACTGATTTTTCACTTGATCAGGAAGGGCCAATCGGGAGCCTAATACTTTGGAGAAGTCAAGGAGGGTGTAGTGCTTTAGTTAGTGTTTCCTTATAAGAGCTGAGCAAGTGCAGGGCTTTAGAAAGAGAATAGAGTGATTACTTTGAGAGTTTGAACAGCTCTAAGGGAAAAAGTGAAGAGCAGACTTTGTGGAGCCTGGAATAGTTTAAACCTGTTTAGGCGGCGCTGCCCGACGCTGCTCAGTGCGTAAAACCGCGCATAAAGAGAGTTGTAGGGTTTTAAGAGAGAGAGAGATCAAGGAGTTTAGAATTGACCCAAAATGGCCAATAAAACTACAGCTTCTAGGTAGTAACCACTCCTCCAGGGACAGGCAGGCTGTTCAGTGTTGACCACTCCCACTGGTGAACACAGAGACTTCCCTTTAGACCAAGCAAGCACTGGCCTTCTAGAAACTTCCAAACAGTTCAGAACAGAAAATCTGTAACTGAACTTTACCTTTCAGAAAGTGGGGAAAAAAGCAAGTTTTTTTTTTTCTTTTTGTTGTAGTTTAAAGGTAGCAGAGATACACAAGCAGCAAAATCACAACAGTGCAATAAATGACCCCACACTTGAGTGCTAGGCCAAAATCAGGTAAAATGCAGTTTTTAGAGAAAAAACTATTTTAAATTAAGTGCAACACTGGAAATGCAGTAGACAGGCTCTAGATGTGTTCCAAGTACTGTTACTGTTACAGATATAAACTTTAGCAAGCCGGAAAATGCCAAAAAGTAGGCGGCAAAGCAGTAAAACTTAAAAAATCAGAAGAAAATACTTAAAATCACAGAAGTGGCTCCTTTTCTTCTCTCAGCATTTTCTCCCCTTGGTAGGTGCTTCAGCAACAAATAGCAAGCCTGAAAAGACTTTAAAGCATATGAAACTGACAATAGTTGACAATTTAAGCATCGGTACGATTTTGCATTTCATTACTTTGGCAGAAGATTCAATTATGTAATGCCGTCAGAACAGCCGACTACCGGAGTTTATAAAAAGCGGAAAGAAAAAGAAAAGGACAGGCATCCGAGGTCCAAAACTGACGAGGCTTCAGCTGGGCCTGTTGTCGGTTCTCAGTGAGGCACTTTGGCAGCCCTTGACACCCGCTACCTCAGAGCCACAGGCCGCTTCCGACTCCCACGTGGAGCCGACTAGGCTGCTGGAAACTGAAGGTATTGGACACTCGGAAACTATTCCCTCAGATGGGTCTGGAGCTGCTGAGCAGGCATGGACTTGAGGGTGTTTTCAGGCCTACACAGTTATATGTAAAGCTATTTTCAGCTTCAAAGGGAAAGACTAAAGCAGCTCTAAAGACAAACAAGTACAGCATTCTCCTGGACAGGCCTCAATGCCTAGAAAATAGATGCTTAAAATGGCCGAATACCTTATTACTTTGATCAGGGATTCCCATCCCCCTCTTGATAAGAGGCCTAGGCAAGAGATGGAATATGAATCTTCAGATCAGGTTTCCATTTCTTCTGATTCCTCTTCAGAGGAATATTCCCTTCTTCCCTATGAGGATTCTGATGCTGAAGAATCTATCCCTTCAGCCTCACCTCCTGAGGATTATTCTTTTGGGGAAACCCTGCATACTATGAGGGAGCATTTCCATTGGGAGAGCCAGGATTACTCAGAATCCAAGAAAAGGCTCAGAGACTTCCTTTTATTACCCCAGCACAGGTCCCTTGCTATTCCTCCTGTTTTGGACATTGTAGATTATGTATTTTCAGAGTCCGGTCTGTCTCCTGACTCTCTACCACCAGCTCCTGTTAAGCCAGACACATACTACAGGGTTCCTGATTCTCATAAATTTCTTTACAAAAACCCTGCTGCTGACCCAGAAACTACATCTCCGGGTCCCAAGAGGGTCAAGGCTTCCACTGCAAAAAAACTCTATCCCCTCTGATAGGGATTCAAGGGCCCTGGACAGATGGGGGAAAAAGATTTATACTTCTGCTACCTTGGCTGCAAGAGCTTTAAATTGTCAGTTCCATATGCTTAAATATCAGCAATATCTTATGTCACAGCTTAAACAGAAAATGTTGACAAATTCAGAATGTGCAGAAAACAAAGAAATGCAGGATTTATTGCATGCAGCTGAACAAGTGGGAAAGCATACTTTGCAATGTGATTTTGATTCTCTAGAGGCCTCCTGGAGGGCCGCAGTTGCAGGTTCTGTCATTAGGAGGCATGCTTGGTTACAATAACAGAATCTGCCCGATCATGTTAAAGCAAAGCTATTAGATGCTCCATTACAACATGATACCTTGTTTGGTGTTAAAGCAGGAGAGGTGGTGAAGAAAATGGAGGACAAATCTAAATCTATGCAAACAGTAAAGGATTTCTTACAGGTACAGCCTCCGAGATTATTTAGCAGGAACTGGCCTACAAAAAATTGGTCCTTTCCCGTGTCACAGGCCACAGAGAGGCAGATGCAGACGCCCCAGAGGCAGATCACAGCCCCAAGGCTCATATAGGCCTAAACAATGGGGTGCTTCTACCTCCAAAAGCGGAGAAGAAAACTCAGCCATTTACGAAACAGTCTGAATGACTTCCCCTGGCAACACCAAGCACTGATCTTCTGGCAGCTCTTTTGGGGGGGAACTAGCACTTTTTTTCACAAAATTGGCACATGATCACCCAGGACAAAATGGGTCTTAAATATCGTATCTCAAGGCTACAGGTTCCACTTTCACACCCTGCCAAGGCCAAACGGTATGCCAGACCTGCCACGCAATCAGTGGGCAGAGGCACAAAAACAAGTTTCATCCCTCGTGGACATGAGAGCCATTCAACAAGTACCAGAGCAAGAGCAGGGACAAGGATTTTACTCAAGACTATTCTTGGTACCCAGAAAGGACAAAGCCTGGAGACCAATATTGGACCTGTTTATCCTAAACACATTCCTGGATATTCCAAAATTCAAAATGTTAACTCTGCAGCAGCTTCTGCCCATGCTGGGCAAGAAGGCTTGGCTTGTGACTACTTTAGACCTAAAAGAGGCATACCTGCATGTCCCAATCAGACAGTCATGCAGAAGATACCTCAGATTTATAGCTGGCTCAATGCACTACCAATTCTCTGCACTGCCCTTTGGCTTATCTACTGCACCCAGGGTCTTCACAAAATGCCTGGCACCCATAATTGCATTTTGCAGACAGAGGAATACAAATATATCCTTACTTGGATGACTGCCTTATTCCAGCAGAGAACAAGGACATCCTACTACAGCATCTGGCGTTTGTAAAAAGATTACTAACAGGTCTAGGGTACACAGTAAACGAAAGGAAATCAAAGCTCGTACCCTCTCAAGAGATAATATTCCTCGGTGCAATTTTAAATACAACTGCCCAGATGGCTTATCTCACGCCAGACCAACACAGACATCTGACTACTTGCTTCAAAATGTTGGCAACAAAGACCCAGTTATCTGTAACAAAAATTCTGCAGACTTTGGGCTTCATGGCATCCTGCATACTGCTAATTCCATATGCAAGACTGCATATGAGGAAACTTCAATGGTATCTGAAAAGTGTTTGGACTCAACATTGCCATAGCCTGGAAACAATAATTACCCTCATTGCCTGCCTGCAGCAGGAGTTTCGATGGTGGGCAAAAGCCTGTCACCTCAACACGGGACAGCCATTCACCTTAACCACAGCCAGGCAGACATTGACAACAGATGCATCAGATTATGCCTGGGGGGCCCATATGGCATCAAGATGTATTCAGGGCACATGGCCCGCAAGTCAAATGCATCTGCATATCAATCAAAGAGATGCTAGCTGTTCAGAATGCCCTGATGACCGCCTTCCAGGATCAACTTCATCCAGGTCAACTACTAATAAAGACAGCCAATGCTACAGTCATGTGGTACATAAACAAGCAGGGGGGCACACATTCCTACCCCCTCTGCAGACTAGCCATGAACCTGTGGGACACAGCACTGACTTACCAAGTACATCTGCAAGCACACTTCGTGCCAGGAAGGATAAATACTCTGGCAGACGAACTAAGCAGAAACCTTATGGATCCCCACGAGTGGAAATTGGATCCACAAGTCTTCAGCATAACAAGGAACTGGGGATGCCCGGACATAGACCTATTTGCCTCCCCTCACAACTGCCAACTACAGAGATTCTGCACAAGGACTTATCACAAGCAAGCATGGAAAGTGGATGCTCTATCTTTCAGTTGGAAAAAACTAACAATATATGCCTTTCCTCCTCTGCCTCTCCTCCCAAGTTACTTCTCAAGGTCAGACAAGAGAAGCCAAAAATGATACTGATTGCCCCAGAATGGCCCCACCAGTACTGGTACAGAATCCTAAAGAGCTTGTCTCATTGCCCAGCTTGGACATTACCTCAAATTCCTCACTTATTGACCCAACAAGACAGATACTGCACAGCCAACTCAGGACCATAAACCTGGCAGCATGGTGGATAATGTAGCCATTCAACAAGACGCACTTTTCTCTAACGCAGTGATGGATGTTATTTTGGAGGCCAGGAGGCCTAGCACCAGAAAATCATATGCAGAAAAATGGAATAGAATCTGTGCTTGGAACCAGGCACTAGGTATTGACACGACTGTTCCAAATATTCCTCAGATTTTGCAATATTTAACTGAGATGCTAGATAAAGGCCTTTCCTTTTCATCAATTAAAATTCATACCTCTACCATTTCAGCTCATTAAAATACAGAACCACCTATTTTTTCGCATCCATTGTTAAGGCAGTACCTCAGAGGGGCCAAAAACATAAGACCTCCAAGGAGAGCACCAATACCTGCTTGGGACCTCAACTATGTCTTGGAAAAACTCATACTGCCTCCGTTTGAGCCAGCCTCTGCAGCTGATATAAAATTCTTATCCTGGAAAACAGCTCTGCTCCTAGCAATAACCTCCGCTAGATGAGTCTCAGAGTTACAGGCACTCATGGCTGTGGAACCTTTTATCATTTTCCATCCTGACAGTGTTTCTCGAAGGACAATCCCTACATTTATGCCTAAAGTAGTGTCCAGTGTGGCCCTTAACCAAACAATTCATTTGGCTACCTTTTACCCAAACCCACAGAATAAGAGTGACAGACTTCTACATTCTTTGGACATTCACAGGCAGCTATGCTTCTACTTGGACAGAACCAAAGCTTTCAGAAAGACTGAACTTCTAGTGGCATATGCTGCAGGATCGCAAGGAAAGCCCATCTCAAAACAGACTATTTCAAAATGGATAGGCCACTGCATTCGTTTCTGCTATTCACAGCATGGCAAATCAGTGCCTAAAGGCATTAGGCCACATTCAACCAGAGCAGCAGCCACTTCAGCAGCGTTCCTCAGGAGTACCAACCAAAGACATCTTAGAGGCTGCAACTTGGGAGTTCAGTGCCTACTTTTACAAAGCACCATCACTTACCTCTCTACTCTAAATCCAGGGCAGGCTTTGCCATTGCAGTTCTGCAGGGCCTGATAGCTTCTCCTAATCCTATTTAGCCAGCCTCCCAACCTTAGCTTTGGGATTCAACCCAATTGTAATGACTGCAACAGTGAAACACGAACATAGTACAGTTGTGTACCTACCATAAATGTAGATGTTCGAGTGTGTTCACTGTTGCAGTCCAGGTTACCCTCCCATCATCCCCCTTTTCCTTGCTGGGACTTGCCTGTACTTCTCTATTCTATACAACCTATGTGGTGTATTTGCTTGTAGATGAAGGAAAAGTTGTGTTTTGTGTATGCATGCTTATTGGCATAATTTAGCCTACCTTTTTAGGGGCACCTGACATCTGGGGCAAGAAAAACTGAAGAAAATGGCATCGGCTGCATCTTTTATACCCCTGGCGCACTGACATCATGGAGAAGGCGACAGCAACTGACGCTGGACCTAGACTTTGGAACTCGGGCCGACTGCGGGTAGCCTGCCAGCAGGATAACCCAATTGTAATGACTGCAACAGTGAATACACTCTAACATCCACATTTATGGTAGGTACACAACTGTACTTTTTATCTCCCCCTTCTGACAGACAACCCTAGTCAAAAGAAGCCCCAGTTGATGCTATGTTGGTCGCAGCGGCCGCAAAGAAGGAACTAGCACAGGAGAGTTCCTCAGTCTACCCTCCAGACAAGGAGTGCAAGTCGGTAGATAGGTTTGGGAAGCGCGTCTACTCCTCAGCGGCCTTTTCTATCCTTGCTCTGAATTATTTGATACATGTGATTTGGCTTCAGCAAGACCTTGCTTCAGAATTCGCCAAGTCACCCCCAGAGTCTTTATTGCCTCGGGACCGACAGTTCTTGGCAAAAATGTCTACTCTGAAGTCTGTCTCAAACACGTCAATGCGGCTCCTTTCCCATGCCATGGAAGGAGCAGCTAGGGCAGCTGGGGCAGGCATAGCCATGTGGCATCATGCCTGGCTCAGGTTGTTTCAGTTCGCAGACCCTTTCAAGGTGTCATTTATCAACGCTCCCTACGACGGTTCTTCCCTTTTTGGGAAGACGATACGTGACACACTTGTCTAGAGCGAAAAGGACGGGAAGACTTTGTCTGCTGTCTGAGTCCGCTTCTCTAACCCTCAGCGGTCCTCCTCTAGGAATCAGAGGGCAGAAGAAGACGTGGTTCCGAAAATCTGTTTTCCCGGGATTGTCAGGACAACTGTTCCCCCAGAGGCATATGGGGACAGGATCAACGTAGACCCAGAGGTAGAGGGGGTCCCAGGAATTTCGGGTCTAGGGAACTTTTTTCTGATGGACCCGGTCAGCAGCCCTGAGGGGGTTGCCCGACTGTCCTACTCTGGAGGCAGTCGGGGGACTATTGTTCTTACACCCAGCAGCTTGGAAGTCCATTACGACAGATCGGTGGGTTTTACAAATAATATCCAGAGGTTACTCTGTCCTATTTGTTGCCCCTCCAAATATTACAAAACACCTGCCAGATTTTCCACCCGCTCACAGGGAGGCCGCAGCTCTAGAGGTTTCAAAGCTGCTTCTCAAACGAGCCATCGAACAGGTCCACCCTGATCAGTCCGGATTAGGTGTCTACTCAAGGATGTTCATCGTGCATACAGCTGCAGTCATAACAGATGGGTTCTCCTGCCGTCAGGCGGGTCCTCGGTCGGCCGAATTCCAAAGTCTAGGTCCGGCGTCAGTTGTCGTCGCTTCTTCACTGACGTCAGTGCGACAGGGGTATAAAAGAACCAGCCAACGCCATTTTCTTCAATCTTTTTTGCCGCACGGTGCCCGAAGCAGAAGCAGTTCGCAAGTGCCGGTCGGCCAGCTCCTGAGATTACAAAATATTTGGAACCGAAGTCTTCTTAAAAGCTAAGTACCCCGTTGGGGAAACTTTTTCTTGCCTCAGACCGATGTCAGACAAAGTTAATAATTGTATTTCTTGTGGGAAGCAAATACCACATAAGGATTTCCATTCCCTCTGTATACCTTGTTTAGGCCCAGACCATGACGCCTCGGTCTGTCGCTTTTGTGCTACATTCAACAAACGCACTATTAAGCGTCGGGCGGAGTTCACCCAGCATTATTTTGGGAAAGCATTTAACTATACTATGTCGTCGGATACTCCGACTCCGGTTTTGTCTAAAACCGCAAAGACAAGGACCGACACTCAAGGTCCGCGGCCTCTACCGACACCACGCCAAAGCCGACTACACGTGGTCCGGTTCTCAGTGAGGCACCTACGCAGCCCCTGATTACCGATGCATCTTTGGCGGTGTCTCCTGTACCCGAGGTCGCAGGCTCCTCCGCCCACACCCTGACTACAGATACCGAAGCCACGCTTGGCATTGAAACACAGAATGTGGACATGTCCACCTCCACTCAAGGTGTCTTCAGACCTTCCTCTTCTTTCTCCATCAAGGCTTCCACCAAGTCTAAAGCTACCATGCACCCTAAGAGACCAGCTACACAGGGCCCATCTCCAGGCCCCATGCCTAAGAAACAGATGCTTAAAATGGCTGAGGATTTAATTACTCTAATCAGAGGTTCTCAGCCACCTCCGGACAAAAGACCCAGAGTGGAGGAAGATTCCCCCTCCTCTGATCAGGGCTCTATTATTTCAGAGCACTCTGATTATCAGGAACAGTCTTACTTTCCTTTTGAAGACTCTGATGCAGAGGAATCTATTCCTTCTGTATCCCCCCCGAGGATTACTCTTTTGGTGAAACTCTGCATACCTTAAGAGAACACTTCCACTGGGAAGGCCAGGATTATTCAGATTCCAAGAAAAGGTTCAGGGAATTTCTTTTGTTACCCCAGCACAGGCCTCTGGCTATACCTCCTGTCCTAGACATCCTAGATGTTTACTCGGAGGCCTGCCTTAACCAGGACTCTCTCCCTCCAGCTCCAGTTAAACCTGACAGGTACTACAGGGTTCCTGACTCACACCAATTTCTATACAAAAGCCATGCTGCTGACCTAGAAACCATCGCACAGGGGCCCAAGGGAGTTAAGGCCTCCATTGCCAAAAACCCATTGCCTTCCGAGAGAGATTCCAGATCCTTAGAAAGGTGGAGGAAAAAGGTATATACCTCGGCTACCTTATCCATGAGGGCCTTAAACTGTCAGTTTCATATGCTAAAATACCAACAGTTTCTGTTATCTCAATTGAAAAGTAAAATGTCACAACCTGAACAACTAAACATGAAGGAGTTGCAGGATTTGATGCATAGTGCAGAACAAGTGGGTAAACATACCTTACAATGTGGTTTTGATGCTCTAGAGGCCTCATGTAGAGCTGCTATTACAGACTCAGTCATACGTAGGCATGCCTGGCTCAAGGAATAAGCCTTGCCTGATCATGTCAAAGCTAAATTACTAGATGCCCCTCTTCAAAAGGATGTACTATTTGGGGCAAATGCTGAGGAAGTATTACGGAAGATGGAGGAAAAGGCTAAATCAATGCAAACTGTGAAAGAATTTCTACAGGTTCAACCCCCACGTTTTAGTAGAAATTGGCCTTCAAAAAACTGGTTCTTTCCTGCCACAGACAGACCCCAAAGAGGCAGATACAGGCGCCCGAGGGGCAGAGGACAAACAAGGATCGTACAGAGGCAGACAATGGCAAGCTCCTACACAAAGAGGTGGTGAGGACAACTCGCAATCTTTCAGAAAGCAAAACCAATGACTTTCCCCTTTGCATGCCAACCAGGTCTCAAATGGCAGCACCCTTAGGAGGAAAGCTGGCACTATTCTCAAAAAATTGGCGTATTGTCACAAAGGACAAATGGATCCTGAACATTATAAACAGAGGCTACAAATTCCATTTTCATACCCTTCCAAAAATGAAAGGCATGCCAAACCTGCCACACAATCAAAGGGCAGAGGCACAAAAGCAAATTTCAGATCTTATAAACATGAAAGCTATCCAAGAGGTACCTACACACGAACAAGGTCAAGGTTTTTATTCCAGGCTGTTTCTGGTGCCAAGGAAGGGCAAAGATTGGAGACCTATTTTGGATCTTTCCATCCTAAACACATTCTTACTCGTACCAAAATTCAAGATGCTCACTCTACAGCAACTTCTTCCCATGCTGGGCAAGGAGTCTTGGCTGGTAACATTGGACCTCAAGGAGGCATACCTGCATGTCCCAATCAGACAAAATTGCAGAAGATACCTCAGATTTCTTGCAGGTTCAATACATTATCAATTCTCTGCATTGCCCTTTGGTTTATCTACTGTGCCCAGAGTATTCACGAAATGCCTGGCATCAGTAATTGCCTACTGCAGACTTCAAGGGATACAAATATACCCTTATTTGGACGACTGCCTGATCCAAGCGGACAGCAAGCACATTCTTCTGAAACAGCTGGCTTATGTAATAATGTTATTAAATTCTCTAGGATACACAGTCAACAAAGAGAAATCAAGACTAATACCCTATCGGAAGTTAATTTTCCTGGGTGCCAATTTGGACACAAACACCCAGATGGCCTACCTCACGCCAGAGAAGCAGGGGCAACTAATTCAATATTTCAGAACACTGGCAAATTGCACCAGGCTGACTGCAAGGAAAATCCTGCAGGCTCTGGGATTCATGACATCTTGCATCTTACTAATCCCATGTGCAAAGCTGCATATGAGAAAACTACAATGGTACCTAAATAACATATGGTCTCAACACAGCCACAGTTTGGAAACAATAATACCACTAATTCCATGTCTGCAAAAGGAATTTCTGTGGTGGGCTCAAGCATGCCAAACAAACACAGGTCTTCCATTCAGCAAGCCTCAAGCAAATCAAGTCATCACAACAGACGCCTCGGACTACGCCTGGGGGGGTGCACATGACAGACCGGTGCATTCAGGGCAAATGGGCCCAAAAAGAAAAGCACCTTCACATCAATCAAAATGAAATGCTAGTAGTGATAAATGCTATTACAGCCTTCAAGGACCTTCTACAACCAGGTCAGCTATTGATAAGAACAGACAACACCACAGTTATGTGGTACATAAACAAGCAGGGAGGAACACATTCTTATCCCCTATGCAGACTGGCCATGTCACTTTGGAACATGGCCATGGACTTACAAATGTAACTACAAGCACAGTACTTGCCAAGCAGGGAAAACACGCTGGCAGACAACCTAAGCAGGAATATGACAGATCCACACGAATGGAAGTTGCATCCAAAAGTTTTTACAGAAATAATCCAAGAATGGGGAAGGCCAGACATAGATCTCTTTGCCTCCCACAAAAATCATCAATTGACAAAATTCTGCACAAGGATCTTCCATCCAAAGGCCTGGAGAGTGGACGCTCTCTCTTTCAGTTGGACATCAATGACAGTTTATGCCTTCCCACCTCTTCCTCTGCTGCCCAAAGTCCTATTGAAGACCAGAGCAGAGAGACCAAAGGTGATCCTCATTGCTCCGGACTGGCCAAGGCAACACTGGTACCCACTCCTGAGGAGCCTGACGCATTCCCCACCATGGACCCTGCCTCTAATGCATCTTCTTCTGACTCGGCACAGCTTCAAAACTCTTCACAGTCAGCTGAAGACACTCAATCTAGCCGCATGGAATATTCCTTAGCATCACAGCAGGCCCTGCTCTCCAAGGAGGTGCAGGATGTCATTTTGGAGGCCAGAAGGCCATCAACTAGAAAAGCTTACTCTGCAAAGTGGAAACGTTTTTGTGTTTGGAATGAGAAAAAGGGCCTGTGCCCTGGAAAACTGAATTTACCTCAAATACTACAATATTTGTCCGAACTGCTAAGCAGTGGACTTTCATTCTCCTCCATCAAAAATCCATGCCTCAGCCATTTCTGTAGAATACAACACTTATCCACCTTTATTCTCTCACCCTCTATTAAGGCAGTTCCTCAGAGGGGCTAAGAATTTAAGACCTCCAAGAAAACAACCAATACCTGCTTGGGATCTTAATTTCATTCTGGAAAAACTGACTTTGCTCCCTTTTGAACCAGCTGCCTCATCAGATTTACAATATTTGTCCTGGAAAACAGCTTTCCTTCTGGCTATCACTTCAGCTCGTAGAGTTTCAGAACTGCAGGCTCTTATGGCTGTCCAGCCTTTCATCATCTTCCATCAGGACAGAGTTTCATTACGTACCAACCCGTCCTTTATGCCTAAAGTGGTATCCAGGGTAGCCTTAAATCAGGCCATACATTTACCTACCTTTTATCCTAATCCTCAAAACAAAGGGGAGAGATTACTGCATTCCTTGGACATCCACAGACAACTGCGTTATTATTTGGACAGAACAAAGCCTTTCAGAAAATCAGAACAGCTTTTTGTGGCCTATGCGGTAGGAGCTCAAGGAAAGTCAATATCCAAACAGACCATCTTAAAATGGATAGCCCACTGCATACGCTTTTGCTATTCCTTTCATGGCAAAACTGTTCCTACAGGCATTAGAACTCATTCCACCAGGGCCACAACCACCTCTGCAGTCTTCCTCAGAGGAGTTCCTACCAAGGATATTTTAGAAGTAGCCACTTGGAGTTCTGTGCATACCTTCTCTAAGCACTACAACCAACCATTATACTCCAAGTCTAGAGCAGGCTTTGCCACTGCAGTCTTGCAGGGCATTTTGGCTCCTCCTAGCTCCACCTAGTGCCTACCACCCCTTTTTTAGCTTTGGGATTCTACCCATCTGTTATGACTGCAGCTGTATGCACGATGAACATAGTACAGTTTTGTACCTACCATAAATGTAGATGTTAGAGTGCTAATACAGCTGCAGTCCAGGTTTCCATCCCACCTTCCCCTCTAGGGGTATTCTTTTATGGTGTATTTGCTTGCAACTACTGTGTTTTGATTATATTGCATTGCATTATTACATTATTTTATGTATTGCCTTCCTTCTGGGGGGTACCTGACATCTGGGGCAAGAAAGACTGAAGAAAATGGCGTCGGCTGGTTCTTTTATACCCCTGTCGCACTGACGTCAGGGAAGAAGCGATGACAACCGACGCCGGACCCAGACTTTGGAATTCGGCCGACCGAGGACCCGCCTGATGGCAGGAGAACCCATCTGTTATGACTGCAGCTGTATTAGCACTCGAACATCTACATTTATGGTAGGTACAAAACTGTGCTTTCTTTTTGGTGCCAAAAAAGACGGGGGACCTCAGGCCCATTCTTGACCTATCAACATTAAACCTGTCTGTAGCCAAACAGAAATTCCGGATGGTCACCTTACAGTCCATTCTACTTTATCTCCGAGAGTGCGACTGGATGTGCTCGTTAGACCTCCAGGATGCTTACTACCACGTCGGAATACACAAGCTCCAGGAGGTTTCTGCGCTTCTGGCTGGGAGCCAGTCATTTTCAGTTTAGAGCCCTACCCTTTGTTCTCACCACAGCCCCCAGGGTGTTCACCAAGGTAATGGCAGTTGTAGCTGCTCACCTGAGTCTTCAGGGTATTCAGGTGTTTCCATACCTGGACGACCGGCTGTTCGCTGCGCCCAACAAGCATCACTTGTGTCTGGCCCGAGATTATTTCATTCGGTTGGCAGATCTACTGGGAATTAGTCAATGTTCACAAATCCCATTTGCAACCAGTACAAGTTCTAGACTTCATTGGGGCATGGCTAGACACTTTGCAGATGAAGGTATTCTTCACTCTGGACAGGATCCTACACCTCAGGTGCCACATAGCTCAGATAGCGAACTCCAAGTCTTCAAAGGAGAGCGAGGTTCTCCGGGCTCCATGGCTGCCGCCATATCGATTCTCCCTTGTGCGCGCCTTCACATGCGGGTTCTTCAATGGACTCTGGCTGTTCAATGGTCTTGGCTAGACCTGCCTATGGAATTTCCGATCAAGGTCAGTCACGTCTGCAGGACATCTATTCTTTGCTGGTTAAGTTCACTGGAGATGTCAAAAGGACACCCCTTCGCGTCATCTCCAGTCCAATCCACAGTGACCGTGGACGCCTCCCAACTCGGGTGGGGGGGCACTGTTCGGGAAGGACATTCCAAGGCACATGGTCCTAGTCAGAGACCAAGTTGCACATAAATGTTCTAGAGATGAGGGCAGTGCTTTTAGCGTTGGAAGCCTTTCACATAGTACTCCCTCTCAGATTGATTGCATTTCAGTCAGACAACATATCTGTTGTCTGGTATATCAACAAGCAGGGGGGATCCAGATCCTACCCTCTGTCGCAAGGCCATGAGAGTGGGAATGGTCGATTTTCACCGGTCGGTTTCTGATAGCAATGCACATCCCCGGGTGCTTCAACATTTTAGCCCAGCAGATTGAGTCAGGCCATTCTGATGCCTTACGAGTGGTCTCTGAAACAGTCAGTAGCGGAGGGGATCTTCCTTGCATGGGGTCAGCCTTGCTGCGATCTCTTTGCATCTCTTTCCTGCATGAAGTGCAGCGAGTTAATCACTCTGATTCCCTCACCAGGGGAAGTCCCCAGAGACTCTCTAGTCCATGCTTGGCCCCCCGGGCTTCTGTATGCTTATCCACCATTGCCACTCATTCCGAAGTTTCTTCAGAAAGCTTGCAGACTACTGTGCAAACTGATCCTCATTGTCCTGTTCTGGCCTCGTCAGGTTTGTTTCCCATTCCTTTGGTCTCATCTCTTAGCTCCCCCGTCGGTTCTGGATCCCTGCCCGGATCTAATCTTCCATCTGTCGGGGGCACGTCCGCCCGATCTGGGCAGCCTCAAGCTGACAGCCTGGTTGCTCCGGTTCCGTTAATTGCCAGGACTCCCGGTCTTTCATCCCCGGTAAAATCCATTCTCGTGGCTTCTCTTAAAGACTCCACTAGAAAACTTTATTGCAGTAAATGGAAGCGCTTTTCCATTTGGGCCTCACAGAGAAAAATAGATCCCTTTACAGCCCCTGTTTCAGTGGTGTTGGACTTCCTGTCTGGTATCTTTCAGCAAGTAGCTAGTTCATCCACAGTGAAAGTACAATTGGCAGCCAGTTCTAGTTTTCATGTTTAAGACAACATGGCCTTAGCCTCCTCTAGGCTGTGTAAGCCTTTTCTTAAAGGTACTTTTCAGTTATGGCCGCCTGGCAAGGATTCAGTGCCTCCTTGGGACCTTACTTTTGCTTTACAGGCATTGGTGGCTTCTCCTTTCAAACCTGCAGCTTCGGTGGACTTGAAATTTTTGCCCTGGAAGTCTGCTTTCCTAGTCATTACATCTGCTAGGAGGGTTTCTGAGCTTCAGTCTCTGTCTGCCGTTTTTCCGTATTTGGTCTTTTATAAGGATAGGGTCTTCCTCCGTACTAACCCTTCCTTCTTACCTAAAGTGGCATCTGAAGCAAACATAAACCAGTCCATTAATCTTCCCGTTTTCTTTCCTAACTTCGAAAATAAAGGTGAATACAAACTCCATTTGTTGGATGTTCATAGACAACTTCGTTTTTATCTTCATAGAACAAAGTCTTTCCGCAAGACTGACCAATTGTTTGTTTCCTTTTCCAAAGCATTTATGGGAAAAGCTATTTCTAAAGTTTCTTTGGCCAGATGGATCACTTTGTATTTCACATGCCTACAAAGCAAAAGGTTTATCTCCTCCTGGTATTGTTAAGGCTCTCATTCTACCAGGTCCATGGCGAGACTGCTGCTTTTTTGTCTAGGGTGCCTTTGGACGTTATTTGTGCAGCAGCGACCTAGGCCATTTCACATACCTTCAGTTCCCATTACAAATTAGATCTGATTTCGAGGGGTAGAACATCCTTTGGCTCTGCGGTGCTCAGGAATATCTTTCTATAAGGGCTTCCCAGGATCGGAGTAGCTGGGGACTCTATCCCACAGGTTGCAGATAAAATGAAGTTAAGTTTTACTACAGATAAAGAAGTTATGTACTCACCTTAACATTCCATCTGAATAGTTATACTTCATTTTTCTGCAACATTCCCTCCCTCCGTCCCCTGGACCTTGTCCTGTCTTTTCAGGATTGGTTTACTGGGTTGAGTTGCTTATGTTTTTAGTTGTAGCAAACTCGATCTGAAAGAAGATAGGAGATGGGCATTATGGGTAAGGGGAGGAGCTCGGAGCAGATGCTAGAAAAAAAGTTGCAGGCTCTGATCCAATACGGATCCGTATACCCACATGTTGCAGAAAAATGAAGTATAACTACTCAGATGGAACGTTATGGTGAGTACATAACTTCTTTTTTTTTCCCTAAGAGCTCTGGTATCTATGGCAGCTGCTGTACTTTTGGTTCCACTAGCCAGGTACTATGTGCGCATTTTCCAATTAACTCTGTTCCGTGGTCTATTCTGCATCAGCCCCTGTCTTCTCCTATCAGACTCCCAAGTGTTTGCAGGTCTCCTCTGCAGTGGTGGATTCAGGCAGATATGAAAATTGGCAGGCCTTTCACTCTCCTCCTATGTTCAGCCACTATGATCATGGGCACTTCCCATCTAGGGTGGGGTTTATTTCTAGGGAAAGATGGTCTAAGGCGCATGGACTCCGGTAGAGACCAGTCTGCATGTCAACATCCTGGAGATAAGAGCTGTCCTTTTGTCGTTGCAAGCCTTTCAGGAAGGTCTCCCTCCAGGGTCTGTTGCTATTCAGTCAGACAACATGCCAGTAGTCTGGTACATCAACAAACAAGGGGGCCCCATTCGTACCCTCTCTGTAGAGAGGCAATAAGGGTCTGGGTATGGGAAATCTTTTCCAGCTGCTTTCTACTTGCAACACGTACTGGGGAAATCCAACGTGTTAGCAGACAGGCTCAGCAGGTCTGTTCTGTTCCCTCACAAGTGGTCTTTCGGTCAGTAGCAAACAAGATATTCAATCATTGGGGTCTTCCCTGCTGACACCTCTGTGTCCCCTTACAACAAATGCAGCAGTTTCTTCACTGTGATCCCCTCTTCAGTGGATTCCTGGAGGGATGCCTCTGGTCCACGATTGGCCTCTGGGACTCCTATATGCCTTATCCAATTCTTCCTTTGATCCCAAGATTTCTCCAGAAAGCCAAACTGTTGAAGTGCATGGTGATCCTCCTTGCCCTTTTTTGGCCTCATCAGGTGTAGTTCGCCTTCCTCTCGTCTCATCTCAAATATCCTCCATGGATGCTAGAACCCAAACCGGACCTCCTTTCTCACCAGATGTTAGGATGCCACCCTGATCTCCCCACTATCAAGTAACTGCATGATTTCTCCAGTTCCTGTGAATTCTAAAGGGTCCTGGTTCTTTTTTTCCAGTCAAAGCTATCCTTTTGGCCTCTCAGAAAACGTTGACTAAGAAGGTGTACAAGAGTTAGTGGAAAAGGTTTTTGATTTGGGCAGTCAATCACATTGATCCTTTTTCAGCTCTGATTCCCTCTATTCTATCATTTCTGGAATCTTTATATATGCAAGATTCTACCTTTGCAACCATTAAACTTCAGCTGGCTGACTTTGCCCGATCACAGTCAGAAGTACCTGCTGAAGTTTCAGAACCCATGGTACGTTTGATTGTTTCTCAGACTCCTGTTACTTTGATCCTGCCAGAGGCTGGTATGTTGTCTGATGCCTGCACATCTGACATGACTGATCTTACTGAAGCTGGTGAGAACTGAGAACCTTGTCTCCATTTCAGAAGCACCCAAATCTATTCCACAAATTATAGTAGGGGAAGAATTATCATGGTCATTGATCAAGGTATGTCGGTGGGCAGATCTGCCACAATTTTAGTGGATATCTCTGCCAAGAAGAAAAAAAATGATGTTCTTAGTGTTTCACTGTTTCAGTCATTACATTTGGGTAATCTGCTGGCAGGTTGCCCTCATTCGGCCTGATTAACAAAGTCTTGGGTCCTGCGTCGGTTGCTGTCCCTTCTTCCATGACGTCAGGTCGTCAGGGGTATAAAACATGCAGCCGACGCCATTACATCAGTCTTTCTTGCCGTGCAGTGCCTGAAGCAGAAGCCGTTTGCAAGTGCCGGTCGGCTGACTCCTGAAATTTTAGTTTTTGAGTTTCAGAACCGAAGTCTTCAACTTAGAGCTAAGTACCCCGTTGGGGAAACTTTTTCTTGCTCCTTGCCGATGTCAGTAAAAGTTAATAATTGCATCACTTGTAGAAAGCAAATACAAAGATTTTCATTTGTACTGCATTCCTTGCCTAGGCCCTGACCACGACGTACCTTGGGTTTTGTGATTTATTTAATCGGCACACTATCCATCGTCTGTACTTTTTTGCTTATTAATATTTTGGTTCTCCGTTTAATTATCCAGAAATGACGTTGATTAGCCATCCGACTACCAGGATTCCGAAAAAACTCGGATAAAGATAGAGACAGGCCGTCGCGGTCCAAAACTGCCGACGATGCTTCTCCTAAGCCGGTCGCCAGTTCGCCGGTACTCGGTGAGGCGCTTTTGCAGCCCCTGATGGCCGGCTACTTCTGACTTGCAGGCCTCTACTGAGACCTATTCGGAGTCCGGTATGCTATGAGATGCTTCACCTATGGAACCTACAGATGTCTCTACCTTGGATGGGTCCGGAGCCGCTGTGCAGGCACCTGCTTCTGAGGGTGTATTCAGGCCTACAGACTTGCATATTAAATCAACTCCACCTTCAGTACTAAGGCCTAAATCTCTATGTCTAAAAAAAACGACGCCCAGGCCACATATTCAGGCCCCTATGCCTAAAAAACAAATGATCAAAATGGCTGAAGATCTAATTCTAATCAGGGGTAGTCACCCCCCCCCCCCCTTCTAAGAGGCCTAGGGCTGAGCTTGACTATGACACTATCTGATCAGGATTCTGAAATTTTTGTTTTCTCTGATGACCAGGAGTTGCCCTTATCCTACCTATGAGGATTCTGATGCAGAGGACTCAATTCCCTCTGCTTTCCCTCCAGAGGATTTCTCTTTTGGTGAAACCTTGCATACTCTTGGGGAGCATTTCTGCTAGGAAAGCCAGGATTACTCTGACTCCAAAAAGAGGCTTAGAGAATTCTTACTCCTACTTCAACACAGGCCTTTAGCCATCCCTCCTGTACTGGACATTGTCGATGATGCCTTCTCGGAATCTAGCCTGGCTCCTGACACTCTACTTCCTGCTCCTAGAAAACCTGACTGGTATTACAGGGTACCTGACTCTAAGTTCCTTTTTAAAAGTCCTACTGCGGATCCTGAGGCCAAGGACATTAAGGCTACTACTGCCAAAAACCAACCAACTTTGCCTTTAGGGCCTTAAACTGCCAGTTTCATATGTTAAAGTATCAGCAACATATTATTGGATTGCTTAAACAGAAAATGTTGATCCCTGACTGTGCTGAAAGTAAAGAATTGCAGGATTTAATGCATTCTGCTGAACAAGTTGGAAAACATACTTTGCAATGTGGTTTTGATTCTTTAGAGGCCTCCTGCAGGGCTGCTGTTACCAGGGGTGTGCTTAGAAGGCATGCTTGGCTTAAGGAGCAATCTGCCTGATAAAATTATTGGATGCTCCTTTAAATCAGGACCGCCTGTTTGGCAATAAGGCTGAAGAATTTCTAAAAAAGATGGAAGATGAAGCTAAATCTATGCAAACTATAAAAGATTTCTTGGTGGTACATCAGTAGTGTTGCTGCCTCACAGCAAGAGGTTCTCCTTTAGATTCTCGGCTGGAGTGCCTTCTTTGTGGAGTCTGCATGTCCTCCCCACGGTCGAGTGGCCTCCGAAAGACATGCATGAATGGGCATGCCTTCGCTGAAGGTTGGGCGTCGGGCTGGCAACTCGGCACCATAAAAATCTACTGCCAATCATTAGTGGACCGGAGTTCCGCTGTGGCGACCCCTAACCGGGAAAAGACAAACAAGTGCAACCTCCAAGATTTAGTAGGCACTGACCTACTAAGAATTGGTCTTTTCCAGCTCCTTCCAGATCTTCTCAAGCCAAACCCAGACAACACCAAAAGCTCCAGGTTTCAGTCCCAGGGGACACTCTGAACTAAGCAATGGGGGCCTCCATTTCCAAATCTGGAAATAACGAGAATCCCCCCTAAGGTAAACAGTTTGACTTTCCTTTAAAATTACCAGACACTTAGCCGTCCCTTTGGGGGGAAAAATTGCTCTTCATGCAAAAAAATAACCCAGGACAAATGGGTTTTAAATAGTGTCCCAGGTTACAGATTTCATTTCCACACATTGCCAACACCAAACTGGGGCTATTTAACCGGTACCAGAAGAGGAAAAGGGACAAGGTTTCTATTCCAGGCTTTTCCTACTGCCCAGAAAAGGCAAATCATGGTGTCCAGTTCTAGACCTGTCTACTCTAAACACCTTTCTGGACATGTCAAAATTCAAGATGCTGACTCTTCACCAATTACTTCCTATGCTAGGCAAAGATGCCTGGTTGGCAACTCTAGATTTAAAATAAGCTTACCTGCACATCCCAATCAGGAAATCTTGCAGAAGATACCTACGCTTCAAAGCAGGCTACTTGCATTATCAGTTCTCTGCACTGTCCTTTGGCTTGCCTACTGCGCCCAGGGTATTCACAAAGTGCCTGGCTCCAGTAATTGCATTTTGCAGGCAAAGAAATATTCAAATATATCCATACCTGGACGATTGTCTGATTCAGGCAGAAAACCAAGGCATAGTTATAAATCATCTGACGTTTGTAAAAAAAAAAAAAAAAAAAAAAAAAAAAAGGGGGGGGGGGGTTCTAACTTTTCTGGGGTACACCATAAACGAAAAGAAATCACAACTGGTACCTTCTCAGCAGATTACATTCCTGGGTGCAAGCTTGAATACAACTGCCCAGATGGCTTTCCTCAAGCCAGAGAAGCAAATTCATTTGGTAACTTACTTCAAACAAGTGGCCACAAAAATCCTGCTCTCTGCAAGACAAATACTGCAAGCCCTGGGGTTGATGGCCTCCTGCATTCTTCTAATTCCATATGCAAGACTGCATATGAGGAAACTACAGTGGTACTTAAAAAGTCTATGGAGTCAACATTGTCACAGCCTGGAGACAGTGATTCCTATCATACCTTGCTTACGCCTGGAGGTCTATGGTGGGCAGAGGCCTGCCACCAAAACAAGGGACTGCCATTCACACTACCCCCTACTGCCCAAACCCTAACTACAGATGCATCAGACTATGCATGGGGGCCTCACCTGGCAGGGAAGTGCATTCAAGGCAAATGGAACCCAAATCAAATGCACCTACATATCAATCAAAAAGAAATGTTGGCTGTACAGAATGCTCCGATAGCTCGAGGACTACATTCTTCCAGGACAACTAATGGTAAAGACTGACAACACCACGGTTATGTGGTACATAAACAAGCAGGAGGATATGCATTCCTACCCCCTCTGCAGACTAGCCATGGCATTGTGGAACACAGCCTTGAGCTACCAAGTGCACCTACAAGCTCAATTCCTGCCAGGAAAATTTAATACACTGGCAGACGGACTAAGCAGGAATCTCATGGACCCACACGAGTTGAAACTGTAACCACGGATTTTCAACATGTTGACAAGCAAATGGGGGAGCCCAGACATAGATCTGTTTGCCTTCACTCAGAACTACCATTTGGACAAGTTTTGCACAAGGACTCCCCTCAAAAAAGCCCGGAAAAGTGGATGCTCTGTCCTTCAGATGGAAAAACCTATCAGTCTTCGCCTTTCCCCCTCTGCCTCTGTTCTCCAAAGTTCTGCTAAAAGTCACAGAACAAACCAAGAGTGATTTTGATTGCTCCAGACTGGCCACGCCAACACTGGTACCCACTCCTGTGCAGTGTGTCAAAAATATCTCCATGGCACCTGCCAGACACCTTCCTTGCTGTCTCAGCAGGAGAACCAAATTCTGCACCCTCAGCTCCCAACATTGAACCTTGCAGCCTGGCTAATCACTTAAATTCACCCTTGGCATCCCCCAGCAAACCTGTGATGGCTGTCATTTTGGAGGCGAGAAGACCTAGTACTAAAAAATCTTATGCTGACAAATGGAAAAGATTGTGTGCCTGGAACCTGTCTTTAGGGATGAGCACAGCAGCCCCCAATTTACCTCAGGTTTTGCAATACTTAACTGAGATGCTTCACAAGGGCCTGTCTTTTTCCGCTATTAAAACCCATGCCTGAGCTATTTCAGCTCACTATAACACAGAACCACCCCTCTCTTCTCCCCTGCTGAAGCGGCATCTCAGAGGGGCAAAGAACTTGAGACCACCCAGGAGAGATCCTGCCTCTGCCTGGGACCTTAACTTTGTTTTCGAGAAGCTCACTCTACCTCCTTTCGAGCCAGCTGCTACTGCAGGCTTAAAATTTCTTTCTTGGAAAACAGCCTTCCTTTTAGCAATCACTTCAGCTAGAAGGATGTCTGAATTACAGGCCCTTATGGCAGTGGAGCCTTTCATCATCTTTCATGCGGACAGGGTATCTCTGAGGAGCAATCCATCCTTCATGCCCACGGTGGTTTCCAGTGTGGCTCTTAAGTCCATTCATTTGCCAACCATCTTTCCCAATCCACAGAACAAAGGGGAATAGATTCTGCATTCCTTGGACTTGCACGGACAACTTGGATTCTACTTGGACAGAACTAAATTTCGAGGCGGATCTGAACAATTGCTAGTAGCATTTGCTGGGGGTGCAGAGGGGAAGGCTATTTCAAAACCAACCATTTCTAAATGGATAAGCCATTGCATTCATTTCTGCTGTAAGCACCATGGAAAACCTATCCCCCCAGGAGATCAGATCTCACTCCACCAGGGCTGCATTTACTTCTGCAGCCTTTCTCAGAGGTGTTCCTACCAGGGATATTCTAGAAGCTGCTACCTGGAGTTCTGTACATACTTTCACCAAGCATTATCATTTACCAATTTTCTCTAAATCCAGAGCTGACTTTGCCACTGGTGTCTTGCAGGGCCTTATAGGTGGTCCTAATGCTGTATAAATTCCTCCTCCCAACCATAGCTTTGGGAATCTACCCAAATGTAATGACTGCAACAGTGAAACACGAAGAACATAGTACAGTTGTGTACACACATAAATGTAGATGTTAGAGTGTATTCACTGTTGCAGTCCTGGTTACACTCCTTCCAGCCCCCTGTTTTTCTCTGACTATACCTCTACTTTCTTTTACTGTGCTTAAAAGCCTTTTTGGTGTATTTGCTTTTGGCTGGAGGTGTATTTTTGTGTGTTTAATTTTATTTGCTCCCCATTTGGGGGGCACCTGACATCTGGGGCAAGAAAAACTGATGTAATTACATCAGATGCACGCTTTATACCCCTGACGGCCTGACGTCATGGAAGAAGGGACAGCAACCGACGCAGGACTGAAGACTTTAATCAGGCTGACTGAGGGCAACCTGCCAGCAGATTACCTTAATGTAATGACTGCAACAGTGAATACACTTGAACATCTACATTTATGGTAAGTGTACACAAATGTACTTTTCCTCTCCTCAGATATCCTAGGAAGGGTAGTGGATGGATTTTTTCCAAGGCTTTTTAAGGTATCTTGTCTTTACTGCTCATACTCCTGCTACTTCTCACAAGAGACCTATTTTGACATCCTCAAGATGACGAGACAAAGTCCGATTCAGATTTGACACACACTGGCCTACTCTTCCCAGACTCAACTCACCAGGCACAGTGGCCTCTGAGTGTACATTATCTCCTGATTCTGCTGTAGAGGAAGTCTCCTTTGATGAAAAACACAATGAAGCATCCATACAGTGACCCTTTGGCAGATGCCTCTGCCTTTTCTGTTTCTGCAGATATGCCCTTAAAGCTGTCCCTTGCTGCAAATGCCCTTACCTCATGTAAAGATAGCAGAGCAATAGACAAATTCTGAAAAAAAGGTATACACCTTTTTCTGTCTGGCTTTCAGAACTTTGGGTTATTTGACTCAAATGACAAAATGTTTACCTTCTATTTTGGCTAATTTAACTAAATACGTCTTCTCTGGAAGTATCAGGCATTAAGTGGCAGGCAATATCTTTGGTGGCTGAGACTTCACAGATTGCTAGACCTATTATCAAGTGCTGCTATGATGCAGTACAAGTCTCCTCCAGAGCAGCTGCTACTGGATGTTCTTCGTGTTTCACTGTTGCAGTCATTACACTTGGGTTATCCTGCTGGCAGGCTACCCTCAGCCTGAATTCCAAAGTCTAGGTCCGGTGTCTGTTGCTGTCGCTTCTTCCCTGACGTCATTGCGCCAGGGGTATCAAAGATGCAGCCGACGCCATTTTCTTCAGTCTTTCTTGCCGCTCAGTGCCCGAAGCAGAAGCAGTTTGCAAGTGCCGGTCGGCCAACTCCTAAGATTTTCGTGTTCGAATTTCAGATTCAAAGTCTACATTAAAAGCTAAGTACCCCATTGAGGAAAACTTTTTTCTTGCTCCAGACTGATGTCAGAAAAAGTTAATTGTATTTCTTGTGGGAAGCAAATACCTCATAAGGATTTTCATTTTACTGTATTCCTTGCCTAGGCCCTGACCATGACGTTGCTTGTTGTCGGGTTTGTGCTAGATTTAACCAGCACACTATAAAGCGACGGTACGATTTTGCTTTTCATTATTTTGGCAGAAGATTTAATTACATGATGCCATTGGATAGCCAACTGACTACCGCAATTCACTGAAAAAGTAAAGGACAGGCATCCGAGGTCTAAAACCGAGGACTATGCTTCTTCTAAGCCAGTCTCCGGTTCGCTGGCTCTGTGAGGCGCTTTTGCAGCCCCTGATGCCCGCTACTTTGGAACCCCAGGCCGCTACAGACTCCCATGTGGAGTCGCCTAGGCCGCTGGAAGCTCAAGGTATTGGACCTTCAGAAACTATTCCCTCAGATGGGTCCAGAGCCGCTGAGCAGGCATCGGCTTCTGAGGGTGTTTTCAGACCTGCTCAATTGTACATCAAAGCATCTTTAAAGACAAAGAAACATGTACAACAGCCTCATGGTCAGGCCTCCATGCCCAAAAAAGCAGATGCTCAAAATGGCTGAATACTTAATTACTTTGATCAGGGGTTCCCACCCCCCTCCTGATAAGAGGCCTAGGCAAGAGACAGAATATGAATCTTCAGATGAGGTTTCCATTTCTTCAGATTCCTCTTCTGATCAGGTATACTCTCTTCCTCCCTATGAGGATTCTGATGCTGAAGATTCTATCCCTTCAGCCTCTCCTCCTGAGGATTACTCTTTTGGGGAACCTTGCATACCATGAGGGAACATTTCCACTGGGAGAGCCAAGATTATTCTGAATCTAAGAAAAGGCTCAGGGACTTCCTTTTACTCCCACAACACAGGCCCCTAGCTATTCCGCCTGTGTTAGACATTGTAGATGATGTATTTTCAGAGTCCAGTCTGACCCCCGACTCCTTACCTCCTGCTCCTGTTAAGCCAGACAGGTACTACAGGGTGCCTGACTCTCATAAATTCCTTTTCAAGAACCCTGCTGCTGATCCAGAAACTATTTCTCAGGGTCCCAAAGGGGTCAAGGCATCCACTGCAAAAAACCCTACCCCCTCCGACAGATTCTAGGGCATTGGACAGATGGGGAAAAGATTTACACCTCTGCTACCTTGGCTATAAGGGCTTTAAATTGTCAGTTTCATATGCTCAAATATCAGTAATATATTATGTCACTGCTTAAACAGAAAATGGTGATAAATTCTGAAGGTGCAGAAAAAGAAATGCAGGATTTATTGCATGCAGCTGAACAAGCTGGAAAGCATACTTTGCAATGTGGTTTTGATTCTTTCGAGGCCTCCTGCAGGGCTGCTGTCACAGGTTCGGTCATTAGGAGGCATGCTCAGTTAAAGGAACAAAATTTACCAGATCATGTTAAAGCAAAATTATTAGATGCTCCATTACAGCATGATACTTTGGTGTTAAAGAAGAAGAGGTGTTAAAGAAAATGGAGGACAAAGCTAAATCTATGCAAACAGTCAAGGATTTCTTACAGGTACAGCCTCCAAGATTTAGCAGACACTGGCCTACAAAGAATTAGTCCTTTCCAGTGTCAGACAGACCACAAAGGGGCAGATACAGACACCCAAGAGGCAGATCCCAGCACCAAGGTTCATGCAGGTCTAAACAGTGGGGTGCTTCTACCTCCAAAAGTGGAGAAGACAAATCACAGCCTTACAGGAAACAGTCCCAATGACTTACCCTGCCTGCGCCAAGCACTTATCTTCTGGCAGCACCTTTAGGAGGAAGACTAGCACTTTTTTCTCAAAATTGACACACAATAACCCAGACAAATGGGTCTTAGGCATAGTGTCACAGGGCTACAAATTTCACTTTCATACCCTGCCAAGGGCAAATGGTTGGCCAGACCTACCAAAAAAACAGTGGGCAGAGGCACAAAAACAAGTCTCATTCCTCATGGACAATGAGGGCCATTCAACAAGTACCAGAACAATAGCAGGGACAAGGATTTTATTCACGACTGTTCTTGGTACCCAGAAAGGACAAAGCCTGGAGACCAATACTGGACCTATATATTCTAAACACATATCTGGATATACCAAAATTCATAATGTTGACCTTACAGCAGCTTCTGCCCATGCTGGGCAAGAAGGCTTGGCTTGTGACTTTAGACCTAAAAGAGGCATACCTGCATGTCCCAATCAGACAAACATGCAGAAGATACCTCAGATTCAAAGCTGGCTCATTGCACTACCAATTCCCTGCACTGCCCTTTGGCTTATCTACTGTGCCCAGGGTCTTCACAAAGAGCCTGGCACTAGTAATTGCATTTTGGAGACAGAGGAATACAAATATATCCTTACTTGTATGACTGCCTCATACAAGCAGAGAACAAGGACATTCTACTACAGCATCTGGCATTTGTAAAGAGATTACTACCATGTCTGGGGTACATAGTCAACGAACAAAAATCAAAACTAGTACCATCTCAAGAGATAATATTCCTGGGTGCAAGCTTAAACACAACTGCCTAGATGGCGTATCTCACGCCAGACAAACAAAGGCAACTCACTACCTAAGAAAAACTCTGCAGGCTTTGGGCTTCATGGCATCCTGCATTCTACTAATTCCATATGCAAGACTGCATATGAGGAAACTTCAGTGGTACCTAAAAAGTGTTTGGGCTCAGCATTGCCACAGCCTGGAAACAATAATTACTCTCATTCCCTGCCTGCAACAGGAATTTCGATGGTGGGTGAAGGCCTGTCACCAGAACAAGGGACAGTCATTCACCTTACCCCCAGCCAGGCAGACATTGACAACGGATGCATCAGATTATGCCTGGGGGGGCGCACGTGGCAGGAAGGATGTATTCAATGCACATGGTCCGCCAACCAAATGCATCTACATATCCATCAAAAAGAGATGCTAGCTGTTCAGCATGCCCTGACAGCCCTCAAGGACCTACTTCATCTGGGGCAACTACTTATAGACAATACCATGGTCATGTGGTATATAAACAAGCAGGGAGGCACTCATTCTTGCCCCCTCTGCAGACTAGCCTTGACTTTGTGGTACACAGCATTGACTTACCAAGTACATCTGCAGGCACAATTCCTGCCAGGAAGGATAAATACTGTGGCAGACGAACTAAGCAGAAACCTCATGGATCCCCACGAGTGGAAATTGGATCCACAAGTCTTCAACATAACAAGGAAATGGGGATGCCCGGACATAGGCCTATTTGCCTCTCCTCACAACTGCCAACTAAAGAGATTCTGCACAAGGACTTATCACAGACAGGCATGGAAAGTGGATGCCCTATCTTTCAGCTGGAAAAACTTAACAGTATATGCCTTTCCTCCACTGCCTCTCCTCCCCAAGGTACTCCTAAAGGTCAGACAAGAGAAGCCAAAAATGATACTGATTGCCCCAGACTGGCCCCGCCAGTACTGGTATCCAATCCTAAGTAACTTGTCTCAGTGCCCAGCCTGGACCTTACCTCAGATACCTCACCTACTGTCCCAACAAAACAATCAGATCCTGCACAGCCAGCTCAAGACCTTAAATCTGGCAGCATGGCAGATAATGTAATCATACAAAGCATACCTCTCACTAAAGCGGTGATGGATGTCATTTTGGAGGCCAGGAGGCCTAGTACTAGAAAATTCTTTGCTGGAAAATGGAAGATTCTGTGCCTGGAACCAGGCACAAGGAATTGACACAGCAGTACCAAACATTCCTCAGATTTTGCAATACTTAACTGAGATGTTGGACAAAGGCCCATCCTTCTCATCAATTTAAAATTCATGCCTTGGCCATTTCGGCTCATTACAACACAGAGCCCACCAATCTTTTCTCTTCATTTAAGGCAGTACCTCAGAGGAGCCAAAAACCTTAAGGCCTCCAAGGAGATTACCAGTACCTGCATGGGACCTCAGTTATGTTTTGGAAAAACTCACTCTGCCCCCTTTTGAGCCAGCCGCTACAGCTGATATAAAGTTTTTATCTTGGAAAACAGCTCTGCTCCTAGCAATAACCTCTGCAAGACGAGTCTCAGAGCTACATGCACTCATGGCTGTGGAACCTTTTAACATTTTTTTATCCTGACAGGGTTTCTCTGAGGACAAACCCGACATTTTATGCCTAAGGTAGTGTTCAGTGTGGCCCTTAACCAAACTATTCATCTGCCTACTTTTTATCCAACCCCACAGAATAATGGGGAGAGAATTCTGCATTCTTTGGACATACACACTCAGCTACGCTTCTATTTGAACAGAACCAAAGCTTTCAGAAAAACTGAGCAACTACTAGTGGCATATGCTGCAGGATCACAAGAAAAGGCGATTTCAAAGCAGACTGTTTCAAAGTGGATAGGCCACTGTATTCGTTTCTGCTATATACAACATGGCCAGGCAGTACCTAAGGGCGTTAGGCCACATTCAACCAGCGCATCTGCCACTTCAGCAGCCTTCCTCAGGGGAGTACCAACCAAAGACATTTTAGAGGCTACCATCTGGAGTTCAGTGCACACCTTTACAAATCACTATAATTTACCACTCTTCTAAATCCAGGGCAGGCTTTGCCACTGCAGTCCTGCAGGGCCTCAAAACCGCTCCTAATGCTATCTAGCTCCAGCCTCCCAACCGTAGCTTTGGGATTCAATCCAAGTGTAATGACTGCAACAGTGAAACACTAAGAACATAGTACAGTTGTGTGCACTTACCATAAATGTAGATGTTCAAGTGTATTCACTGTTACAGTCCAGGTTACCCACCCACCATCCCCCATCTCTTTGCTGGAACTTACCTACACTTCTGTAATCTATACAACCTATATGGTGTATTTGCTTGTAGATGAATGTAATATATTTTTTGGTGCATGCATGTTTTATTGGCATATTTTTAGCCTACCCTTTTGGGTGCACCTGACATCTAGGGCAAGAAAAAACGAAGAAAATGTCTGCTGCATCTTTTATACTCCTGGCGCACTGACATCAGGTAAGAAGCGGCAGCAACTGATGCCGGACCTAGACTTTGGAAATCAGGCCGACTAAGGGTAGCCTGCCAGCAGGATAACCCAAGTGTAATGACTGCAACAGTGAATACACTCTAACATCTACATTTATGGCAAGTGTACACAACTGTACTTTTTGTCACTAGAAGTTTTCCATGGATTCTACCTCAGTTTTTGACTGAGGGCATCAAGGCTAAGTTACTAGATTCCCCTCCAAATATTGATTTATTTGACCCTGAAGCAGCCAACCTGTTTAAAGCCCTGCATGATTAAGATAAAGTTACGAAGGCTTGTAGAGAAATTTTCCATACTTCTAGAGGAATTACCCTGCTTAAGCATACCACCTTCTCACAGGTAGTCTAGACTAACCACACAAGACCAAGTAAATTCCTAAGAAGCAATGTCAAGATTAACCAAACGGACTGAAAGTCTGATAGGCCTCCATATCCAGTTTAGCCTGATTACTTCCTCCTGTCCCACTGTTCATCGTTCTGTCAAACAGATTAATCTCCACTCTTTTAAACTTGCAGCTCATAACTTCAGACAAATGGGTCCATTCTGAGGAAGAAAATTCCACCTTTCAAGGATATTCCTTTACCCCCTCCCAATCAGGTAAAACTCCACTTCCTGTCCTTCAAGCCCTGTTATACCAAGATGCCGTACAACCTGTTCCACAACAGCATTTTGGAAGAGGCCTCTAGTCAAGAGTTTTTTCTAATACCAAGTAAATAAGAAAGGAGACCTGTACTGAATGTATCCCTTCTCGACACCTTTCAAAGGGTTCCCTTATTCAAAAAGACACTTCATACTCATTTGCTTTTCGTCCTTCCTGATGTCTTTGCATCTTGAGGGATGCCCATATCTGCATCCCTATCCGCCCTTCCTTGATTAGCTGTTATGCATATTGGCTCATATAGCATGAGAACAGGTCATAAAAACAAACTTGTCCCTCCAAGCAGTTTATATTCCTTCTCAGGACAGCATCCTGGCTGACTTTCTAAGCAGATCAAGGGAAGACCCTCTGAAATGGATGCTGAACAGAGAGGTTATCTTAGACTTAGTCCATAAATGAGGTATTACTCAGACTTATTTGCTTCTGCCCCACAATAGGCAATTACAGTGCTTAACCCCAGAACTCCTTGCCCTAGGTGTAGAGGACAGATGCTATGCCCTTTCCTTGAAAAGGAAGGCTTCTTCATTCCTTTCCACTGCTGCTACTCCTAAATGTTTTATTAAATATTCAGAGACACAATCCAAAAATTTTGCTGATGACATATTCTTCGTGTTTCACTGTTGCAGTCATTACATTTGGTTAATTTGCTGGCAGGTTGCCCTCAGTCGGCCTGAATATCAAAGTCTTGGGTCCTGCGTCATTTGCTGTCTCCTCTTCCATGACGTCAGGTTGTCAGGGGTATAAAACATGCAGCCAATGCCATTTTATTTAGTCTTTCTTGCCGGGCGGTGCCCAAAGCAGAAGCAGTTCGCAAGTGCCGGTCGGCCGACTCCTGAAATTTTCGCATTTGAGTTTCAGAACCAAAGTCTTCAGTTAAAGCTAAGTACCCTGTTGGGGAAACTTTTTCGTGCTCCTTACTGATGTCAGTAAAAGTTAATAATTGCATTACTTGTGGGAAGCAAATACCTCATAAGGATTTTCATTTGTACTGTATTCCTTGCCTAGGCCCAGATCATAACGTGCCTTGCTGTCGGTTTTGTGCTAGATTTAACCAATGCGCTATTAAGCGTCTCTATATTTTTGCTTCAAAATATTTTGGATCCTGATTTTATTACCCTGAAATGTCTGATAGCAATCCGACTACCAGAGTGCACAAAAAACACAAAGAAAAAGACAGTCTAGGTCCAAAACCGACAATGACACTTCTAAGCCAGTCGCCGGTTCGCCGGTACTCAGTGAGGTGCTTTCACAGCCCCTGATACCCGCTACTTTTAAGTCGCAGGCCTCTACCGAGACCCATGCGCAGTCCGGTATGCCGCTAGATTCTCAGAGTATTGAACCCGTGGATATGTCTCCCTCAAATGGGTCCGGAGACGCTGAGCAGGCTTCTGAGGTTGTTTCAAAATCAACTTCTAAGTCTAAAAAAAAACAACACATGAGCCATGTGCTCAGGCCCCTATGCCTAAAAAACAGATGATCAAAATGTCTGAACTTAATTACCTTGATCAGGGGTTCCCAACCCCCCTGCTAAGAGGCCTAGGCCAAGACACTGACTGAATCTTCAGATCAGGTTTCTATTTCTTCTGATTCCTCTTCTGATCAGGAATTTTCTATACCACCCTATGAGGATTCAGATGCAGAATAATCCATTCCATCTGCATCTCCTCCTGAGGATTATTCTTTTGGAGAAACGTTGCATACTTTTAAGGGAGCATTTTCATTGGAAGAGTCAGGATTTCTCTGAATCAAAAAAGAGGCTTAGGGATTTCCTCTTCCTCGGGATAGGCCTTTAGCTATACCTCCTGTATTAGACATTGTTGATTGTGTGTTTTCGGAATCTAGCATGACTCTTGATTCCCCACCTCCGGCTCCTAGTAAGCCAGACAGATATTACAGGGTTCCTGATTCCCACAAATTTCTATTCAAAAATCCTGCTGCTGATCCTGAAACTATCTCACAGGGTCCCATAGGTGTAAAGGCCTCTACAGCCAAAAATCCTACACCCTCTGATAGAGATTCCAGGGCGCTGTATAGATGGGGAAAGAAGGTTTATATGTCTGCAACCTTGGCAATTAGGGCCTTAAACTGCCAGTTTCATATGCTTAAATATCAACAGCATGTTATGGGCCTATTGAAACAGAAAATTATGATTTCTGATTGTGTGGAAAATAAAGAATTACAGGAATTATTGCATGCAGCAGAACAGGTTGGAAAGCATGCTTTGCAATGTGGTTTTGATTCTTTGGAGGCCTCTTGCAGGGCCGCAGTTACTGGATCTGTGATTAGAAGACATGCCTGGCTCAAGCAGCAAAATCTGCCTGATCATGTTAAAGCTAAATTGTTGGATTTACCTTTACAGCATGATACACTGTTTGGTAATAAGACAGAAGAGGTTTTAAAGAAGATGGAAGACTAAGCTAAATCTATGCAAACTGTAAAAGATTTCTTACAAGTGCAGCCACCCAGATTCAGTAGGCACTGGCCTACTAAAAATTGGTCGTTTTCTGTGTCCAACAGATCCCCTCAAGTCAAATCCAGGCGTTCAAAAGGCTCTAGATATCAAACACAGGGTTCTTACAGGTCAAAGCAGTGGGGTGCCTCTACCTCCAAATCTGGAGGAAACAAAGCGCAACCCTACAGTAAGCTGTCTCAATGACTTCCCTCTACCATCACCAAGCACTTATCTTTTAGCAGCCCCTTTAGGGGGACAACTAGCACTTCATGCTCAAAATTGGCAGTTACCCAGGACAAGTGGGTATTAAACATAGTATCCCAGGGGTACAGATTTAATTTCCATACTTTGCTAATTCCAAACGGTTGGCCAGATCTGCCACAAAAATCAATGGGCAGAGGCTCAGAAACAAGTTACGTCCCTCATGGATATGGGGGATATTCAACCAGTACCAGAACAGGAAAAAGGACAAGGTTTTTATTCAAGACTGTTCCCGGTACCCAGAAAAGACAATGCCCGGTGTCCAATACTGGACTTATCAATTTTGAACACGTTCTTGGACATTCCAAAATTCAAAATGCTGACTTTACAACAGCTACTGCCCATGCTGGGCAAGAACGCTTGGTTAGTGACTCTAGACTTAAGAGTTTTACCTGCGTATCCCAATAAGGGAATCATCCAGAAGATACCTCCGCTTCAAGGCAGGGTTTATGCATTACCAATTCTCTGCACTGCCCTTTGGCTTATCTACTGCGCCCAGGGTCTTTACAAAGTGCCTGGCACCAGTAATTGCATTTTGCAGACAAAGAAGCATACAAATCTATCCTTACTTGGACGACTGTCTCATTCAAGCTGAAAACAAGGAAATTCTTCTTCAACATCTGGCATTTGTAAAAAGGCTTCTAACATGCCTAGGGTACACAACAAACGAAAAGAAATCACAGCTGGTACCCTCTCAAAAAAATTTCATTCCTGGGTGCAAGCTTGAATACAACTGCCCAGATGGCTTACCTTATGCCAGACAAACAAAGGCAACTGACTATATACTTCAAACAGATGGCAACAAAAACCCAGTTATCTGCAAGACAAATTCTGCAGGCTTTGGGGTTCATGGCATCCTGCATTCTAATTATTCCATATGCAAGACTGCATATGAGGAAACTTCAATGGTATCTAAAAAGTTTATGGAGTCAACATTGTCACAGTCTGGAAACAATGATTCTTCTAATTCCCTGCCTACAACAGAGCAGAAACATGTTACCAAAACAAGGGACTGTCTTTCACTCGACCCCCTGCCACCCAAACCCTAACTACAGACGCATCAGACTATGCTTAGGGGGCCCACCTGGCGGGGAGCTGCATTCATGGCATATGGAACCCAAAACAAATGCAACTGCATATCAACAGGAAAGAGATGCTAGCTGTTCAGAATGCCCTGACAGCCTTCAAGGACTTGCTTCATCCAGGACAACTTCTGATAAAGATGGACAACACCACAGTTATGTGGTACATAAACAAGCAGGGGGTACACATTCCTACCCCCTTTGCAGACTAGCTATGGCATTGTGGGACACAGCCTTGACTTACCAAGTACATCTTCAAGCTCAATTCCTGCCAGGAAAACAAAATACTCTGGCAGACGACCTAAGCAGAAATATTATGGACCCTCACGAGTGGAAACTGGATCCACAAGTCTTCAGCATGGTAGCACAGAAATGGGGGATCCCAGACATAGATCTGTTTGCCTCTCCCTAAAATTATCTACTGGATAAATTCTGCACAAGGACATCACAGACGAGCATGAAAAGTGGACGCCCTATCCTTCAGTTGGAAAAACCTATCAGTCTACGCCTTTCCTCCTCTGCCTCTTCTCCCCAAGGTCTTACTAAAAGTCAGACTGGAAAAAACAAAAATGATCCTAATTGCTCCGGACTGGCCTCGCCAGCACTAGTACCCAATTCTAAGGAATGTCTCAACTCCCTCCTTGGTACGTGCCTCAGATACTTCATCTACTATCTCAGCAGAACAATCAAATTCTGCACACACTGCTCCAAACTCTGAACCTGGCAGCATGACTGATCATGTAATTATTCAAACAACACCTCTCAGTAAATCTGTGATGGATGTAATTTTGGAAGCTAGATAGAAGGCCTAGTACTAGAAAATCTTATGCTGATAAATGGAAGAGATTCTGTACTTGGAACCAAGCACAAGGAGCAGACACAGCAAAACCAAATATTCCTCAGATTTTACAATACTTGACTGGGATGCTTGACGGGGGCCTATCTTTTTCTTCAATAAAAATCCATGCCTCTGCCATCTCGGCTCATTACAACACAGAGCCTCCCATCTTTTCTCATCCTCTGCTAAAACAGTACCCAAGAGGGGCCAAAAATTTAAGACCTCCCAGATGATCACCACCTCCTGCATGGGACCTTAATTTTGTGCTGGAAAAACTCACCCTGCCTCCTTTTGAACCAGCAGCTACAGCGGATTTAAAGTTTTTATCTTTGAAAACAGCTTTCCTTTTGCCAATCACTTCAGCAGGAAGGGTTTCAGAACTACAGGCCCTCATGGCTGTGGAGCCTTTTACTACATTTTACCCAGACAGGGTGTCCCTCAGGACCAACCCTTCCCTTATGCCTAAGGTGGTATCCAGTGTGGCTCTTAACCAAACTATTCACCTGCTAACATTTTACCCAAATCCTCAGAACAAGGGGGAGCGGATTCTGCGTTCATTGGACGTACACAGACAGCTAAGATTCTACTTAAACAGGACAAAATCTCTTAAAGTCTGAGCAACTACTGGTGGCATTTGCTGCAGGATCAGAGGGGAAGGTTATATCAAAGCAGACTATTTCTAAGTGGATAAGCCACTGCATTCGTTTCTGCTACTTGCATCATGTTAAACCGGTGCCCAAGGGAAATCCGGTCATATTCCACCAGGGCTGCCTCTACCTCAGCAGCCTTTCTCATAGGAGTTCCAACCAAAGGCATTCTAGAAGCTGCTACTTGGAGCTCTGTTCATACTTTTACAAAGCATCATCATTTGCCTCTCTTCTCTAAGTCAAGGGCAGGCTTTGCCACTGCAGTTCTGCAGGGCATTATAGCCGCTCCTAATGCTATTTAGTTCCATCCTCCCATCCATAGCTTTGGGATTCTACCCAAATGTAATGACTGCAACAGTGAAACACGAAGAACATAGTACAGTAGTGTATACTTAGCATAAATGTAGATGTTCGGGTGTATTCACTGTTACAGTCCAGGTTACCCACCCGCCATCCCCCTGTTTTCTAGAACTTCTCTTTCCTTCACTATTTTGTGGTGTATCTGACATCTGGGGTAAGAAAAACTAAGTAAAATGGCATCTGCTGCATGTTTTATACCCCTGACGACCTGACATCATAGAAGTGGAGACAGCAACCGACGCAGGACCCAACACTTTGATATTCAGGCCGACTGAGGGCAACCTGTCAGCAGATTACCCAAATGTATTGACTGCAACAGTGAATACACTCGGACATCTACATTTATGGTAAGTGTACACAACTGTACTTTCCTTTTGGTGTAGGCAGTATTGGTTCTCCCTTCTTTGTCACCTGGATGGGAGTCATCACCACAAGTTACCCCACCAGGTGGACTTGCTCATACAAGGGAGCTCTCTACTTCACCGCAGTCTATCATCCCTCTGCCTGACATGAATGATAGGATTCTAATACCTTTCAGACGCCAGTTATCTGAGGACATGCTATAGAGTCTTCAAGGGGCAAGGAAATTTACCACTAGAAAAGGTTGTATAACCAAATGGAGAATTATTTTCTGGCTGTCATGCTAAGGAGCAGGATCCCATACATATTCTGGGGTTCCTACAATCCTGTCATTTGTGTGAGCTGCTTAAAACTGGTTTTGCCTGCTCCGTGATCAAGGCACCCTTATCAACCACTTTTGCATGCTTACCTCTAAACCACCTTCCATTTCCTTTCCAGCCTGGCGGTGAAACGGTTTCTTAAAGGCATCCTTCATTTAAAACCTTCTAGGAAAACCATTTTGCCTTCTTGAGACTTCAGCTTTGTCCCAAAGCTCATTGTTATCTCCCTTTGAGCAAGCAGCCTCTGCCTCTCAGAACTCCGTACTTGGAAAGCCATACCTCTAGTAACCTTTCCTTCAGCTGGAAGAGTTTCAGAGCTCTGGTGGCATCTCTCCCTTTCTTATTTTTCATAAGGACAGTGTCTTTGAGGGCCTACCGCTCATTTACGCCTAAAGTGATCAATGAGCTGTCCCGCAATTGGGCCTTAAACCTCCCTGCCCTTTTCCCTAGCACTCAGAAGCAATGAGGAGAGTGTCTTACACTTCCAGGGTGTACTAAGGTAGCTTAGATTTTACTTGTACAAGACCATCAGTCTGCAAGACTTGCCAATCTGTTGCTTTTGAAGAAGCCAAGTTGGGAAACCCAGTTTCCAAACCAGTTATTGCTAACTGGATTTTTAAAGGACCACTACGGGCAAATGATGAAGAAAACACATTTTTTATCTTGTCATGATTTGCTGCACCTCCCAAAGCTGCCTTCAGCAAAATAAGTACTCATTCCTAATTTTATTTTGTTTTTACTCTTGTCTGCCCTCATGGGGGCAGACATTGTGATTCCTTTGGAAAGCTAAATCTGTCCCATAATGCACAGACTGAGAACAAATTTACTCTACCATTTGTTGTCAGACTAGACTTCCATTCACTTAGAATGGAACACCTGAAAAAACTGCCAGGTTTGAGAGCCTGCAGCTCATGCGTCATTGACTGGTATGCGCTGAGTTTTACAAATGTTGTTCCTACTGATGTACTACACATTCTCTGAAAGAAACTTGCAAACGTGTCAACAAATTACTGAGATAAAAGACTTTTCACAAGGAGCAGTTTTGCAAGTTTCAGTTCCTGGCCAGGTTACTCCTCCAATCTCCCCTCCTTCAGTGGGCTACAGTCTCACATTTCCAGCTTTGCTAGATTCAACTATTTTGTCAGCTTTGCATGACAATAGACATAAAAAGAAAATCGCAGCCTGGTGTGCCACTAAATCTGTTCCCTTGTATGTGTCTATGCCTCTTCACTTCTGAATAGCATTTCCCAGGAATAAAAAAAAAAGGCAAACTCATCAGTCCAGAGTTTAGGCCAGTCTACCCATTTAAAATGTGCACAGTAAAATATTCAACTTCGAATGCATTTTTGCTGCTGACATGGTTATCTTTACATAGTTATTCTCTTATAACCTGAACTTGTGGTATTTAAAGATAAATTTTACAACAATTCTCAGTTTCTTAACATTGACCTCCCAAGCCTCTGATGTGACCTAGTACTTTTTCTTACTATTGCTTTATCTAGTTTGTCTTAGTTGTATACCTGTAGCATGTCTCTCATCCTCTTAGCAACAGACTCCTGGAGAAAACTTCCAAAGCAGATACTTGTATTGAAAGAGTAGCAGCAGCTGTAGCAGTGAAACTACACTCCAAAACAATGCACTCAAACATAGTACTGACAGACACAGGGGAATGTATATGTCTGAATCAAGCAGTGATGAAATTGCTAGGGACTTCACTGAGCCCAATTTTACTCAATCTCTCCATTTCATAATCCATAACATTTGCACCACACTTACAAAGGCACACCTCCACCTTCCACAAACACAGCTATCCACACCCACACAACATACCTATCAAATTTAAGGCTTTTCCCACCTCTCTGCAAAATACTGCTGTAGTGGCTTTGGCAAACAAATGAAAATGATTGATTGGTGTTGGTTCAAGACTCCCATCCATATCTCTCAACAGTACAGATTTTTGCAGAAAGTTCAGATTTTTTTTGTCTGTTTTTCATAATATTGCAGTTTTCTGTCAAATCACTGGCAAATCATTGAACACTGAGGTCAGAAAGTTGACGGGCATTTGATTTTCAGACTTTATATTCTTAAGAAAATCCACTGTAATGCAAAACCTGTTTATCAACTTTCTAAGTTTGTAAGTGCAATATGTATAAATTGTCCCATTTTGGGCCTTTGTCCCCTATTATTTATGACCTTGTCCAGATTTCTTGTTCTATAATGTTGAGAGTTATGCTGCCATCCCTTCCTACTGGAGCCAGTAAACTGCACTTGCACATGTGTCCCCCTCAGCAGGGCAGCAAGCAGGTATCAGTGCAGATTTGCTTTATAGTTCTTTTACACACACACACACACACACACACACACACACACACACACACACACACACACACACACACACACACACACACACACTAAATCTTGTTGTCCATGTTATTTCTTCTCTTCCTTTGTTTTGTTTCTCTTACTTGTAATGTTACTTTTACTCATTTTTTCTCCTGCCTCCCACATCTACCCTAATTATTACTTCTAAAAAATACTTTCTCACTCTTTCTTCTCTTCCCCTCCTCCTCCTTATCCACTATTTGAACTTTTCCACTGTGACATTTGCTTTATGGGTAAATAATGAACTTGTCACCCTTATGTCAGCACATTTCAATGCTACATAATATTGTATTTAGTCTAATAATAGGTTCATAGGTAGGTACTAGGCTATTGGCCTAAGGGCCTAAGTAAGCCTAGCTAACAAGATTCCCTGACTTATGCCAGCCAAGAAAGTTATTTTCCTGTGCCACTGTCGAGCAGAGCCACAGAAGTGATTCCCGGGGTATATTTTCCTATCTCCCATCCACTCAAAGATTTTTCTTGAAAAGTGCTAATGAGGAACTTTGCTTGACATAGATGGGTAGCTTGTTCCAGAGTATGCGAAGTCTCTTGGGCAGGAATCTATCTCTCCAGCATGTCCTGTTTATTGTGGTGACAAGGTTTAGGTCCCTAGAGCGTGTAGGTCAGAGGGATTGGGAATTCTTTAGGTGTAGCATGTCCAACAGCTCTGGGTTTGAGATAGCTTTATATGTTGGGCAGAAATCACCTCGGAGTAGGCGATATGCTACGGAGTAAAGCTGGAGTTTGTTTAGATGGTCAGTGTAGGGCATCTGTTTGAGGCCAGTAATCCTCTTTGTGAGGTACATCTGCGGCCTTTCCAGCTGCTGCAAATGTCTTGAGGTACATTCCAAAAGGTGCATTGTACTCTATAATGGGTCTAATGAGTGTCAAGTAAAGGGGAACAATGACCTCTTTTATTCCTGGATGAGAACCCTTTTGTGATGAGGTGTGCCACGTTGAAAGACTTCTGACTACTGTGGCGATGTGATTATCAAAGGAGAGACGGCTGTCCACCTGGATCCCAAGGTCTCATCACACATTCGGTGTTAAGTACACTACCACCTATGTGGTAGCTCACAGGTACAGAGTTTTTACCAAAGGGGATGACAGTGCACTTTTTGGCATCGAGCTTGAGGCCATGGCTCTAACACCAGGCATCTGTCTCAGTGAGGTCCTTCTGTAGGATGTCCACATCATTTGGGGACTCTACTATGGCTCCTAGTTTGCAGTCATCTACAAACTTCTTTAGCCAGAGACCTTCTGTGTTGGCCTGTACTTCAGAGAAGTAGATACCAAACAGGAGAGGTCCCAGGACTGAACCCTGTGATACTCCACTTGTCACTGATTTTAATGTCAGATTTGGAGTCTGCAACATTTACAGTGTGGGTTCTGTCAGTGAGTCAGTTGGAAACCCGTCTTGTGACGTAGGGTTTTATACCTAGTTTAGTGAGCTTAGCTATAATTCCAGAATGGGCCTTGGCGAGGTCAAGAAAAGCTGTGTGAACCACCTTAGCCTCATCGACTGCCTCAGAGAAGTCAGTTAGGTTCAGGATGCATGATCTGCCTTTCACAAACCCGAACTGGGTGGGGTCCAGAGATTGGAGGTTACCAATGTATTTGTTTGAGTTCCATGATGATATCTGACAGGGCTTAGTGTTACATCACTTTGGCTATGGTGTGCAGGGTCCTGGGTTTGAGCCTTGCAGAGGCTGTTTATTTTTTTTTCAATCATAGCCTCACCTCAGGCTTTTGTGCCTGCTGAATGGCGCACAGTGACTGTTATCCCACTCCACGAGGGGGGAGCTACCATTGTCCCCGGGAACTACTGCACCATTAGCTTGACGAGCCTGGTCTGCAAGCCCATGGAATGTATTATCATCATGGAACTTATAAACAAAGACATTGGTAATCTCCAAACTCTGGACTCCACCCAGTTCGGGTTTGTAAAAGGCAGATCATGTCTCCTAAACCTGATAGACTTCTTTGAGGAGCCACCACTGATCCCGGGAACTATCGTCCTATTAGCCTGATGAGCTTGGTCTGCAAGGCCATGGAACGTATAGGTTCATAGGTAGGTACTAGGCTGTTGGCCCTGGGGCCTATACAAGCCCAGCCAAAAAGGTACTCTGGCTTTTACCGCCCAAGAAAATTAAAAAAATCTATCCCTCCGCCATGTTCTGTTTATTGTGGTGAACAAGGTTTAGGTCCCTAGAGCGTGTAGCTCTGAGGGATTGGGATTTCTTTAAGTGGAGCATGTCCAAAAGCTCTGGGTTTGATGTAGCTTTGTATGTTAGGCAGAGATCACCTCTGAGTAGGCGATATGCAACGGAGTAAAACTGGAGTTTTTTGAGACGGTCTGCGTAGGGCAACTGTTTGAGGCCGGTAATCCTCTTTGTGAGGTATTTCTGCGGCCTTTCCAGTTGTTGTAGATGTCTTGTGAGGTACATACCAAAAGGGGCGTTGTACTCTATTAATGGGTCTAATGAGAGATGAGTAGAGGGGAACAATGACCTAGTTTTCTGGATGAGAAACCTTTTGTGATGAGGTGTGCCACTTAGAAGGATTTCCTGACTACTGTGGCGATGTGATCAAAGGAGAGAACACTGTCCACCTGTGTCCCAAGGTCTCATCACATTTTTGGTGTTAAGTATACTACCGCCTATGTTGTAGTTCATGGGTACAGAGTTTTTACCAAAGGGGATGACCATACACTTTTTGGCATTGAGCTTCAGGCCATGGCTTTGACACCAGGTATCTGTCTCAGTGAGGCCCTTTTGTAGTTTTGTCCACATCTTTAGGAGTTCCGATTATGGCTCCTAATTTGCAGTCATCTGCAAACTTTGTTAGCCAAAGACCTTCTTTGTTAGCCTGCACTTCAGAGAAGTAGATACCAGACAGGAGAGGACCCAGGACTGAACCCTGTGGTACATCACTTTTCCTGGTCTGAAGTCTGATTTGGAATCCGCTACTTTCACAGTGTGGGTTCTGTCCGTGAGCCAGTTGGCAACCCATTTTGTGACATAGTATCATCTATGTGGTGTATTTGCTTGTAGATGAAGGTGAAATGTTATGTGATCCTATCTCGCCTACATTCTGTACTGATGGGTTCGGAGCCGATCCTCGGCTCCGACTCGGCACGCTATACTATAGAGCGAAGTCTCTTATTGGCTGAGCTATTCTACATCCCAGGATGCACCACCACAGCTTCCCCAGATCTCGTTTGCCGCTTGACAGCAATAGACGTGGTCTCTACTTGGCTGAGCTAAGTACTCTTTACTGACTAAATTTCTGTCAGAATTTTTTCTAAATTTTCACCCAAAAAGCTGTTTTAACAGCTGCTTATCGTTTTGTGTGGTTTAGTGAAAGTTTGTGTGAACTTATTTTTTTAGCATTAGGTTCCCGCTTAAATACTAGGGGTTTCCTCGCGCTCTACTTTGGGCCGTGTTACAGCCCTTTTTGTTGCTAAATTTTGGTGTGGTATTTGTTCCTGTAACGTCAAGGTCCTGTTTTAGTTAGAGGGGCCTTGCCCTTGCGCTCTTCTAGAGCTGTGCTTTAGTTTCTGCCTGTGTGTCTGTGCCTGATTTACTGGCTCCATGTCGGCTACCATTCTCCTAGTTCCCTTAGCAAGATTGCATATGAGGATTCTTCAGTGGCTCCTGTCAGTCCAGTGGTCTTATCAGGATCTCCCTCTCAGTCACCTCATTCTGATCACGGAGACGTGCAAACAAGACCTCCATTGGTGGCTTCTTTCCTTTAACCTGGATCAGGGGCGACCCTTCGTTCCTCCACCTCCAGTGGCCACTTTGACTACGGACGCCTCCCAGATGGGGTGGGGGTGGGGGGCATTACCTGGGCAGGTCAGTCCAAGGCAAGTGGCACCCCTACGAGAGTTCCCTCCACATCAGCATTCTGGAAATGAGGGTGGTGCTTCTATCGCTACAAGCACTACACAGTTACCTCCCCCAGGGCATGATTGCCATTCAGCCCGACAACATGTCAGTAGTCTGGTACCTGAACAAGCAGGGAGGGACCAGGTCTCCTACCCCCTTTGCAGAGAGGCCATGAAAGTATGGGATTGGGCGATTGCAACCAACCGTTTCTTGGTAGCAACACACATTCTGGGGAGATCCAATGTGATAGCCGACAGACTGAGCAGAACTATTCTCTCCCCGCACGAGTGGTCTCTTAACGAAAGAGTGGCAACTCAGATTTTCAGAAGATAGGGAACTCCTTGTTGCGACCTCTTTGCAACTCCTCTCAATACGAAATGTCAACAGTTCTTCTCTCTCACCCCAGTTCCGGGGGAGTTTTCCAAGGACGCCCTAGTCCAAGCTTAGCCCACCGGCCTACTGTACGCCTTTCCACCGGTTCCCCTTCTTCCCAGGGTGATCCAGAAGGCGATTCACTTGCAGAGCAAGATGATTTTAGTGGCCCCATACCGGCCTCGTCAAGTCTGGCTGCCTTTTCTTCGGAAATACGCACTGGACGATCCATGGTTCCTGGACCAGGTTCCAGACCTCTTGATCCACCAGTCGGGACAGCTTCATCAGTCCCTTCACTCGTTGAGGTGAACAGCTTGGCTCCTCCACTTCCGACCATAGTCAGGAACCATGTTTTGGATTCGGAAGTCATACATATCTTGTCCTCGGCCCACAAGACTTCGACTAAAATAATGTACAACAGTAAATGGAAGAGATTCGCTATTTGGGCCCAACTCCGGGGATTAGATCCCATTACTGCCCCGGTGCCAGAAGTTTTGAAGTTTTTAGCTTCTTTATTCAATCAAGGTTCTTCGGTCTCTACCATCAAGGTTCAATTGGCAGCTATTTCTAATTTTCATGAAAGTATAGACCCACCTTTGATGAGCAATAAGTTGTGTAAAGCCTTCATGAAAGGTGCTGGAGTGCTACGACCTCCGACTTCTCATCCCGCTCCACCGTGGGATCTTAATTTCGTATTGGGTGCTTTGACCTCTTCCCCCTTCGAACCGGCAGCAACTTGTGACTTGAAATTTCTTTCTTGGAAGACTGCTTTTTTGGAGGCAATTACATCAGCCAGAAGAGTTTCGGAACTTCAAGCCCTATATGTCAAACCACCGTACCTGGTTTTTCACAAGGACAGAGTATCCCTCAGGCCTAATCCATCCTTTGTTCCCAAAGTTTGTTCTAGTTTTTGTCTTCAACAGTCATTGGAACTTCCAGTTTTCTTCCCAAACTACTCAGACAGAGCGGAATACATCTTCCACTCATTGGATGTTCACAGGCAATTGCGTTTCTATTTAGATAGGACGCACCAAACACTGAAAACAGATCAGTTGTTTGTGTCCTTTTCGGACAATAAATTGGGCAAAGCCGTCACAAAGGCCACTATTGCTAAGTGGATCAGGGACTGCATCAGCCATACTTACTTCCTTTCTAATAAAGAACTTACAAACTCAGTGAAAGCTCATTCTACAAGGGCTATGGCTACTTCTACAGCCTTTCATTCTAAGCTTGCCATTAGTGACATTTGTGCTGCGGCTACCTGGTCCTCTCCTCACACATTTATTTCTCATTACAAATTGGACGTGGCATCTCGGGGGGCGAGCTTCCTTCGGTTCCACAGTTCTCAGGAGTGTTTTCCAGTGAGCCACCCAGGAATCAGGTGCTAGGGATGCTGTCTCATCAGTACAGAATGTAGGAGAGATAGGATCACATAACATCTTTTAGTCATGTACTTACCATAACTTTAGATGTTTGGGATCCATCTCGCCTACATTCCTAATAACCCACCCTCCTTCCCCCTGCCTTGGAGATCAGAAGAGACCGGACGGTTCAAGTTTAGCCGTTTCATCTTGAAACATCTGGCAATATTATATCAACAGTCTGTGTGTGTGCATGTGTGCGGACAAACAAGATCTGGGGAAGCTGTGGTGGTGCATCCTGGGATGTAGAATAGCTCAGCCAATAAGAGACTTCGCTCTATAGTATAGCGTGCCGAGTCGGAGCCGATCAGTACAGAATGTAGGCGAGATGGATCCCAAACATCTAAAGTTATGGTAAGTACATAACTAAAAGTTTTATTTTGGTGCATGTAATTATACATATATAAATTCTGGCTACCCTTCTGGGGGGCACCTGATGCGGGGCAAGAAAAACTAAAGAAAATGGCGTTGGCTGATTCTTTTATACCCCTGACGACCTGACGTCAGGGAATGGGTGACGACAGCTGACGCAGGACCCAAGACTTTGGAATTCAGGCCGACTGAGGGCAACCTGCCTGCAGATTACCCAAATGTAATGACTGCAACACTGAAACACGAACATCATCCCAGGCTGCGTTTTCATGAACTTCAGAACGAACTGGGTCCCCACCTAAGCACCATGTTCTGTCATAGCCTCACATTAGGCTTTGTGCCCACTGAATGGCGCACAGCAACAGTTATCCCACTCCACAAAGGGGGAGCCACCACTGATCCCGGGAACTATCGTCCTATTAGCCTGATGAGCTTGGTCTGCAAGGCCAGCGCGCTATCACTACATGTAGCTAAAGAGGGTAAATAACCTCAATTTAGCTTTATGGTACTAGAGATTCTGCATAGTACCAAGAGAGGAGGTGACATAAATAATAGAACAGAATCTAGTGAACAGAAATGGATTTTGCGCTTTCAAGCTGATAAACCTCCTGGTTTAAACAACAGAGTTTCCCTGAAACCCTTCCTTAAAGCATGGCCATTAAAGCATTGATCTCTCTTTTAATATTTTATCATATATATTTCAGTAGTCCATCTTTTATTATTTTTTTACTATTGTTACCAGTTTTAAGTACGTATTGTTCATTTAGTCTGTTTTATTCAATTTTTTAATGATCTATATAGTCTACAGATGTATTTTATCACATGGCTTTTAGCTGTGATGCACATTTTATCCGATTTTTGATTGGATGTTTTTGTGTTTAAAAATGTAACTGCTATTCTGTCTTTGTTGGTCTGATGAAGCGGATGTTATTCTGAGGAAGCGCTTACCTACTACAATAAAGAACATATTGATTTTCACTGCTGTGTGGAACCAGATTATTTTTCTTTTTCTTGTTACCCAAATGTAATGACTGCAACAGTGAATACACTCTAACATCTACATTTATGGTAAGTGTACACAACTGTACTTTGTCCAGTCCCATGGATGCTGTGTTTTGGGCTTTAGAGTGCAGCTTTTACCTGTGTAGTTGTGATTACAGGGACTCTGCATTCTTCATGTATAGATATGGGCCCTTTAGGGTGTGAGAGGTTGGTTAAGTTAGCACTGAACCTATCTGCCAGAATGTTGGCAATATCAGTTGGTTCTGTAATTTTCATGCAGTTGTGCTGTAACTCAGAGCAGATCTGGATGTTGCCATTGAGATTCTTGACATAGGAATAGAATGCCTTGTGGTTGTCCTTAGAATCACTGGCGATTTTATTTTCATAGCTAGCTTTGGATGCTCTTATAAGGGATCTCAGCATCTTACTGAGGATGACCAGGGAGTTCCACCACTCATGGGATTTTACTCTCTTTGCAACAGTTTCTTCCTTCTGTTGTACAGTTTGTTTATGGCAGGGGGCCACCAGATTGGCTTCCTTTTTTTTTGGAGGATAGCTTCTTGGTTCTGTTTGGGATAGCACGATCCATGCACTCATGTAAGTGCTTATAGAGTGCATTTGTGTAGGATTCAGCAGTTGTAACTGTATTGGCTGTCTGCATGGGTGTCATGAAGTTCGCCGCTTCTGTCTTAAGCATGAAGTTGGCTATGGAATAATTTTTTACCATGGTTTCCTTAATGTGGGGTGGGGGCGGGATGTGGATATCTAGGGTGATTAGCTTATGGTCGGATCTGACCAACAAGGAGATGACCGGGTGTGGAACACTGGTCATTCATGTTGGTAATGACTAGGTCTAGGATATTGTTGCCCTTGGTGGGGGTGTAGATAAGTTGATCCAAGGCACTGGAATTTATGAATTCCAGAAAGTGTTGAGTGAAGGAGTTGGTACAGGAGTAGTTTTCCCAGTTAATGGTGGAGTAGTTGAAATCGCCCATTATTAGGGTGTTTGAACCCTAATATTTTCCAGTACATCAAGAAAAAAGGAGTGGGAATCCTGGAGCATGATGGGGGATCTGTAGCAAGCTACAATTTGGATTGCGGTTTTGCCCAGAGTTAGTTGCACTTGGATAACCTCGGATGCATTATGCTGAGCAAACTAGCCTGGAGGTGTTGGGTATCCTTAATGAATATGGGCACACCTCCGCCTTTGTTCCGGTCCAGGTTATGTGGCCGAAAAGTGTGGTATGAGTTATAGCCTGATAGTGCAGGGGTGCTCTTTGGAGCCTTGAACCAGGTCTCAGTCACTACATGGGTATCGATGTTCTCTATTTTGAGTGCCTTGAGTGAGTGCATTTTGAGATTTAGACTTCTAGCATTGAGTAGCATTACCCTCAGTTTTTGCTTGCCTGTTCCTGTTACATTTGAAACCTGTCTAAAAAAGGCACTACAGGGGCAGCAATAGCCTTAGCCAGTATCCGGAATCCCATGGGCGACAGGTGCAGGCCATCTCTGGCAAAGCATCATGGTCTGTCGACCATGTCGTCCCAGGCAGACAGATACTGGATCCCCTTAGAATGACACCAGAAGCTTAGCCAATTGTTGAAGTCAATCATTTTGTCCTTGTACTGTGGTATCATTCTGGGCGATGGCAGAATGCTACTCAAGGCTAGGGTCATACCTCCCTGGGCTACAAGATCGGAGAGCTCTTCCTTGTCTCTATTCATGTAGTCCAGGGAGGCATGTCTCAGGTCATTCACACCAACATAGACAATGCCAGAGTCATATTTGTACTTGGTTGTGGAGTGACCTGAGTGCATGGGTTATGTGGCAGATCCTGGCAGCTTGACAGTAACCTTCTCCTTGTTTAGCCTAGTAAGTGTTACATCAGTGCGCCTGACTAGAGTCACCTATGACTAGTGTGTTGGGTACGTTGTTTTGCCCAATATATTATATATGTTATAATATTTACATATGTTTGCCCATAATATCTGAATAAGTGAGTGGGATTTTCATGACAGCATCAAGGAAACATTTTCCTTCCCTCTGTGTTTGTTTTTTTTTTGTTTTTTGTTTTTTTAGATTTTTCTTGGTATATTGATTGATTTTCTTGGTATATTTAATTTTTTATTTATTTTCCATTTGTTTACCAGGTTAGTCTGACTGGACACATGACTGTTTTCAGCGGAGGCTGGGGGAGAAAAGCTCCAGATAAATAGTAAACAATTATAAAAAATAATAAAAATAAATTATACAAACATAGCTATTTTGTACAAGAGCATAGAAAATATAAAAGGAGTAAAATCAGAGTTTTACAATTGATGCAGCATACACAGTGGTTAGAATATTGAGAAACAAACAAGATAATATACAACAAATATACAACTGCTTGAACATAAATTCAAAAAGAAGTTTCCATAGACAAACAGGGTCATAAACTAGAAATCATAACTATATTGATATGATTTATATCGCATTTATCTTGTTTTAATGATGGTATGTGTGTATTATTGTATGTGTCATATGTGCACAAATAATCTATGTATTTACAGTGTATTGACAAAGTACTGGGTCACATCAGAGGCTTGGGAGGTCGTTAAGAAACTGAGAACTGTTGTAAAGCTTTGGTATTGAATACCATAAGTTCAGGTTATGCTATAAGAGAACTATGTAAAGATAACCATGTCAGCAGCCAGAATGCATTATAAACTGAATGTTTTACTGTGCACAATAAGAAATGGATAGATTGGCCCAAACTCTGGACTGATGTGTGTGCTTTTTATTCCTGGGGAAATGCTCTTCAGAAGTGAAGAGACATATAAGGAAACAGTTTTAGTGGCACACCAGGCTGTGATTTTTTTATGCCTATTGTCATGCAAAGCTGACAAAATAGTTGAATCTACCCAAGCCTGAAATGTGAGACTGTAGCCCACTGAAGGAGGGGAGATGGGAGGAGTAACTTGGCCAGGAATTGAAACTTGCAAAACTGCTCCATGTAAGAAGTCTTTATCTCAGTAATTTGTTGACACTTTTGCAAGTTTCTTTCAGAGAATGTATAGTACATCAGTATGAACAACATTTGTAAAACTCAGCACATACCAGTCAATGACACATGGGCTGCAGACTATCAAACTTGGCATTTTTTTTCAGGTGGTCCATTCTAAGTGAATGGAAGTGTAGTCTGACAACAAATGGTAGGGCTATTTGTTCTCAGTCTGTGCATTGAGACAGATTTAGCTTTCCAAAGGAATCGCATTGTCTGCCCCCATGAGGGCAGACAAAGTAAAAAACAATAAAATTAGGAATGAGCACTTATTTTTCTGCAGGCAGCTTTAGAAAGTGCAGTAAATCATGGCAAGATAAAAATGCATGTTTTTTTCATTGTTTGCCCATAGTGGTCCTTTAAGTCCATTTCCTATTGTTAGACTTGCCACAAGAAATTTTTATTTTCTGTAAAAGAACTTTCAGCTAGAGTTGTGTCTTCTTCTGGAGCCTTTTACAAAGGTGTTTACCTAAGAGCCATCATAGAAGCAGCAACTTAGTCTTTGGTACATACCATAGAAAAACATTACATAGGTTCACAGGTGTGTAGACCGCTAATAGCCCTGGAGCCTTTACAAGCCTAGCCCAAAAAAATTGCCCAGGCATCGTGCCAGCTTGTGTTGGTTCACAGTGCCCCCTATCCAGTAGGGCAACTTGAATGATCCCTGGAGTGAACTTTGTTACCCAGCCACTCATCAAGATTTCTCTTGAGGGCCAGCGAGGTGCTCTGACATGAATGGGAAGCTTATTTCAGAGTATGGGCAGTCTTTGGGAGATGAACCTGTACCTCCAACATGTTCTGCTAATTGTGGTAATGAGGTTGTGATGTCTGGAGCGTGTGGCACAGGAGATTGGGATTTCTTTAGGTGTAGCATTTCAAGTAGGGCTGGGTCAGACGTGGCTTTGTAAATCAAGCAGAGATCACCTCTAAGTAGACAATAAGGGACTGAGAACAGCTGAAATTTCTTGAGTCTGTCCATGTAGGACATATGTTTAAGGCCTAGGATCCTTTTGTGAGGTACTTTTGTGGCCTCTCCAGCTTTTGTAGGTGGCTGGTCAGGTACATGCCAAACGGGGCGTTATATTCGATGGTTGGTCTAATGAGGGGAGTGAGTAGATTGGGATGATGACCTCTTTTTTTTTTTTTTTTTTTTTTTTTTTTTCCTGGATGCGAAACCTTTGGTTATAAGATGTGCCATGTACAAGGTCTTTTTGACTACAGTGGCAATGTGGTCAAAAGTGAGGTGGCTGTCGACCTGGGTGCCCATATCTCTTATGGCCCTTTCAGTGTTCTGTGGGCTCCCATCAACGTGGTAATGTGTGGGAACTGAGTTTTTTCCAAAGGGGATGATAATGCATTTTTTTTGGTGTTAAGCTTCAAACCATGGTTCCGACACCAGTCATTGGTCTTAGAGAGGCCCTTTTATAGGATGTCTGCATCACTTGGGGAGTTGATAATGACTCCTACCTTGCAGTCCTCAGCAAACCTTGTCAGCCAAAGTCCTTATGTGTTGGCCTGGACTTCCGAGAAGTAGATGCCAAACAGGAGAGGGCCCAGGGCCGAGACCTGTTGGGACTCCACTCATGACTGGTCAATGGTCTGACTTGGAATCTGTGATTTTCACTCTGTGGGTCTTGTCTGTGAGACCATTTGCAACCCACCTAGTGATGTAGGGGATAGATGCCTAGTTTGAGTTTATCAATCATACCTGAGTGGGTAATGGTATCAAAGGCCTTGGCCAGGTCGAGGTAGGCTGTATGACACTGCCTTACACTCATCCACAGCCTTGGTTGACTGCCTTGAAGAAGTCAACCAGGTTCAGTAGGCAGCATCTCCCCTTGACAAAACCAAAACTGTGTGGTGTCAAGAGTTTGGAGATTGCCTGTATCTTTGTTAAGGAGGTCCATGATGATGCGCTCCATAGCTTTTCATTTCAGACTCGTCATGCTAATGGGGCGATAGTTCCCAGGGTCTGTAGTTGCTCCCCCTTTATGGAGTGGGATGACTGTAGCAGTGTGTCATTCGTTAGGGACATAGCCTGAGGTAAGGTTGTGATTGAGCAGTACACACATGTGGTGCCAGTTAATTTTCTAGCTCATGTAGGACACTGCCAGGGATATTATCAGGTCCCATGGACGCTGTATTCTTGGCTTTGGACAATGGAGCTTGGTGGGTACCAGGCTTTCTTCTGGTATTGTGATAGGGCCCGGGGGGGGGGGGGGGTAAAGTTGGCACTGAATCTAACTGTCAGTATGTTGGCTATATCTGTTGGCTCAGTATAGGAGTTGCCCTTGTGCAATAACTTGGAGCAAATCTGGGTATTGCCTTTGAGGTTTCTGATATAGCTATAGAAGGCTTTGTGGTTGTTTTTAGTGTCAGCCGCAGTTCTGCCTTCATAGTTGGCTTTAGAGGATTTGATAAAGGAACTCAGCTTTTTATTGAGACTGATGAGGGAGGTGTTCCAGTTTTGTGACTTCATTTTTTTGTTCAACAATTTCTTCCTTCTGTTGTAGAGTTTATTGATGGCTGGCGCCCCTTCCCTTTTTTGGAGGAAAGCATCTTAGTTCTGTTTGGTATTGCAAGGTCCATGCCTTCGTGTATATGCTTGTACAGTGCATTGGTGTATGACTCTGCAGTCTTGCAGCTATTTTCCATTGGCATGGGTGCTGAGAAGTTAGCCACTTCTGTTTTTAGGAGCCCAAAGTCTGCTTTAGAGAAGTTTTTCAGGGTGGTCACCTTAGCGGGGGGTGTAGGTGAGATGGAGATTTCCTTGGTGATTAGTTTGTGGTCAGATTTAACCAGGGAGGAATTGACTATAGGTGTGGAGCAACGATCTCGCATGTTGGTGATAACCAGGTTGAGGATGCTGCTTCCTCTAGTAGGTCAGAATGAGCTGGTCCAGGGCATTGGTATTGATAAATTCCAGAAAGCTTTGGGCCTGTACATTGGCACTTGAATAGTTTTCCCAGTTGATGGAAGGGTAGTTGAAGTAGCCCATTATGAGAGTATGTGGTGATGACAGCAAGTATCATTAATTATTTAGAAGACAGTAAAATATTTAAATGCTGTAATCGTGAATTGTCATTGATCCACACCCATTATAATGTCAAGAACAATAGTAACTAAAGCAGTGGAAGTACGAGTGACCCTTGCAGGCAACATGCTGCAATGGGAAAGAAAACTATATAGTTAATTTAACCGGGAAGTTTCAATGTACTGAAGCCCAAAAATCCATTACTGGCACTTTTCAGAACCTCACTTTTGCATATTTCTCATACTTTAAGTTGAAAAGGAAATAAGTTATCCTAGTTGACTTCTGAAAACTAATAGTGGCACTCCCCTTACCCCATCCTTAAGCCATACCCACTTGAAACCCACCTCTAACATGTAACATCTTAGGTCAGCTCATATAGACCATTGCAAGTGAAAGAAATTGCTGTTGTGGTTACTGAGCAACAGTATAACTGTGCAGCTGTCGTAATCATCTCACTTGCTATTCTGGACCTGCATTTGTGCAAAGTCCAATATTCTCCATTTGTTCACAACCGGTCCAGATGTATGATCAGTAATGTAACAAAATTCTGTAATAAACTTGCTGAAGTATACCTCTCCGATGTCCAGATTTTCAGAGAAGGCTGCTTTTTGCCTAATATTTTTGGTCTGTTCCTCGCAAAACGTGTGATATTCTGGAAAAATCTTTCAAGAATAAAGTAAATAACTAATGACATACATTTCAGTTTTTCTTCATCCATCTATAACCCCCTCTCCATTTTTGCACATGGGGTCCGGGTGTCACTTCAACAATAACATTCATCTAGAATCGAGAAAATGCATGCTAATGCAAAACCTATTATTCTAGCAACTTTCTAAGCTTCTAACAGCAACATTTAAAATCTGTTTCTTATTTCGGGCCTCAAGACCGTCCTTTATTTTTGGCGCTTTCCAGATGCTTGGAGGTTGAAAGATATGTGCTATAGACAGACTTGTCTTCACAACAAATGCTGACACAACCAATGAAATCACACAGATCATATATAGGGAAGAACTAAATGGTCAGGTAAAACACTCCCTGTTATTCAAGACGTTTCACATAACACTATAAGCAACATGTTTGAAGAGAAAATATTTCTAAACAAAAAAGGGATAACATATTACTGCTGAAAACTTCCTCTAGGTTGCATGTTGTGTTCTATCTCAGTAACAAGGAAGTTAGAAGGTTAGAACTAAACTAGTGCAGGGAGATTATTGTTGCAGTGTACTACTGAAAACAGTTTTAATATGGCCAAAACAGAAAGCAAAATAAAAAAATCTCTGAAAAAAAGCACTCGTATGCCAAATGATCATCCTGACAAAAGGATGTCATCTCTAAGACGGGTACCAGAATCATCACAGCACAACTTGACAGTTTTGGAGTTAAAACAAGAAATACTGACAAAAATATTACTCTCCTTCCATGTATGTAATATGAAATAAGCTTCTTGGTTTATGGAAGCATAATTTTCCATTGCTTGTTAGAGCATTTATTCCTCAGACATTTGAGAATGCACTTACTCCTACAACAAACTGTGATGTCATAACCATTGATTATCATATCCACCAGCTTAAATCCTTATGTTGTCTTATACGCAATGATTCAAATTCAAGTCTCTAACCATATTTACTTAGTGTTATGCAAAGATGGAAAGGAATCCTTGCAAAATGCAGAGAATGTAAGCTGAATGTTTGCGCACATACTTCTTGCATAGTACTCTTGTAGGTAGTTCCAAGCCTTGCTTTGAATCTAGTATGTACTCATAGGTTCATAGGGGTCTATATTATACGCATGAAAAGACAAAACCGCGAACGCTCACATGAGCGAAAATGCTGGTATTCGAACTTGGTATTGTGGGGGGCTGTGCCTCCCACACCCCCCACTAACTATATATTCCAACTCCAAGGTCGCACTACAGTGAGGGAAGGGCAAATATCCCACTCACTGTAACACGACCCCAGAATCACACTGTTAAGTTGTCTATCTCGCCTTCATTCTTGCTGGATGGGTTCGGAGCCGATCCTCGGCTCCGACTCGGCCAGTACTAAATCTCGAGAGCTAATTCCACCTGCTCGAGGCTCCCCTATATCCCACAATGCTAGGCGGTAATTACTCGGATCTCGTTTGCCGCTTAGCTTACTAGGTGCTTTTTCTACTGGCTCTGACAGGTTAGTAGAGTTATTACTAAAATAATCCTTTTAGACCTATGTTTCTCCCCTTTAGTATAAAATTTAATTTTAATAGTTTCCTAGAGTTAATCGGGTCCCCCTTAGTGTTTAATTGACCCTTTTATTCCTCTTTTACAAGTTAGGCCTTAAGCCTCTTCCCCTTCCTGGTCCTTCTGTGTGACTGGTTTTATATTTTTTGTTTTAAGGTGTGCTTGTGTGCTTGTGTGTTAGTGTGTTTTTTATTAAACACTAATCTTACAATGTCTAAAGATTCAAAGGTCTCTGGCTTCAAGACGTGTGATTCGTGCTGTCAGAAAATGTCTGACAGACGGTCACACTTGTGTGTATTGCCTGGGACCTTTGCACCTGCAGGACTCGTGTGCTGTGTGTCATAGTTTAATTTTGCGTGGCTTATTAAAGCCTGAAGGCCCCCCGACCCAGTCTGTGTCGGGGAAGCCTTCTAAGACTTCCAGACAGTCGGCTCCGGCTTCAGAGCCGTCCTCTGGAAGCATCAAAACTGCTTCGACATCGGCTCTGGCTGGAGCCGATGTTTCTAAGCCTCACACTATTACCTCGGCTCCGGCCAGAGCCGAGGCTGATAAGACTCAATCGGCTCCGATACTTTTATCGGAGCAACCTTTAAGAAAAAGGTCTAGGTCTCCCTCCATCGGCTCCGTTCACTCGGCGCCAGGGTCCCCTCTTCTTTCGGAGCGGAGCCATAGATCGCATTCCTCACTGTCTTCCAGGCTATCTGACCATGATTTGCAAAGGGTAGTGAGTAGACGTAAGCCTGAGGGCGCTGGCCCAAATGCTTCATAGCCCGACTCATCAGTCAGTGGCTATTTCTGTCCCTCAATGTGTTCCTCCTCCGACTCCTTTGAGCTTGGAGCCGGGGCTCATCGGAGCCATGACTGTCTGTGCGTCTGATCAGATAACCTTCCCTTTCGGCTCCGTCTGCTCCGATCTCCTCTTTGGAGGGATCTCTGCACCGAGCTTCCCTCGTCTGCTCCAAGGGGGCGAGTGGCATCAGACCCTTGTCCGACCCCGCTCTCTCTCTTGGTGCTTCAGCGCTGGTGAGTTTGGCTCCGACATCGGCCTCGGAGCCATCCCTGTTGGTGCCGGGGGGGGGGGGGTCCTGGTCTCTTCGGAGCGGGGACCTCCGGCCTTGCCCGATAGGGGTGCCTTCGAGGTCATGCGGAGCGTGCTAGAACCAGAGTCTGGCCCACAGTCGGCTCTGTCAGCCCCTCCATCATCAGTGCCTGCGGTGATTTCTACCCACATCCTTGCTTCAGACCGCAGAGAGCCAACTCCTCAAGTTTCTCCATTGAGAATTTCCTCCTCTTCCGAGGCCTCTCCTGACCCGGTAGGAGAACCCCCTAGGAAGAGGCAGTGCAAGAGGAAGCACATTGACTCCCCTGAGTCTATCACCTCTGACACTGACTTAGAGGAATCTGAAGGTTCCCCTCGATCCCCCTCTGAGGATGTCTCCTTTGCTGACATCCTTGAAATCCTGAAACAGAGGGGGAACTGGCCAGCCCTTAACCCTTCAGAGGATGACTCGGTGTACCTTAAGGCGTTCGGCTCTCGCCCTTCTACCTCCTGGGTGTCCCCTCCCTTTGACCCCCTTATGGAAGTGGTGGCAAGGAAGGCCTGAACGGCTCCTGATTCAGTGGAACCCACCCCGAGGACCCCATCTAAATTTATTACTGCCCCTAGAGATAAAGATTTTTAATCTAAAGGCGTCTCCGTCTATGCCATGATGGTGGCTGCAGCCACTAAGGAGTTAGCCGATTCTTCGGTACCTGTTCATCCTCCTAATAAGGAATCTAGGACCATGGACAGGAACGGTAAGCGGATGTTTTCATCAGCGACTTTTTCAATGCGGTCGCTGAACTATTTGTCACTTCACTCGTCTCCAGAGAGATTTACTCAAGGATATGAGTAAAGAGGTAAAGGATCCAACAGCTGAGGGGTTCTAAGACAGAATGAACTCCCAGTTGGCAACCCTGAACTCCATCGTTAACTCCTCCATGCGGCTTATCTGATATGCTGCGGATGGGGCGAGTAGAGCCGCAGGCACAGGTGTTGCCCTACGGCGTCATGCCTGGATGCGGCTGTGCAACTTTGCGGACCCTTTCAAGGCGTCCTTCACCAATTCCCCCCTTTGATGGATCATCCTTGTTTGGTCCTCAGGTGAAGGATACATTGACTAGGTGCGAGGTGGAAGGTAAGACTCTCCATGGGAGTCCGTTTTTCTACCCCTTCTAGGCCTTATCCCAAAGGTCAGAGGGGAGGAAAGATGTGGTTCCGCAAACAAACCCAGGGAGTCTCATCTGACGCACAAGGTCGATTCCCCTCTAGAGGCAGAGGGGGAAATAATAATAGACGCCGCCCTAGAGGCAGAGGAGGTCCGCAAAACCAGGGTAGCAGAGAAACTTTCTCTGATAAACCCTTTCAGCATCCTTGAGTTGCTGCCTGGCTGTCCACCTTCAGAGGCAGTCGGGGGAAGATTATCTCTGTACCCAAAAGCCTAGCTTTCCCTTACACAAGACAAATGGGTACAGTCGATCATATCAGAGGGTTACAAAATTCCCTTTCTTCACATTCCATCCCAACCCAAAGGATCCCTTCCCAGACGTTCCACCTAAGGGAACAAGCAGCACTAGAAATTTCAAAGCTGCTATCAAAAAGAGCTATCCAATCAGTCCCAGCAGACCAACAAGGATCCGGAATCTACTCCAAATTCTTTTTGGTACCAAAAAAACAGGGGGCTGGAGACCCATACTGGATCTCAGCAACTTAAACAAGTATGTCAAAAAAAACAAAATTCCGGATGGTCACGCTACAGTCCATTCTACCCTTCTTGGGTCCGGACAATTGGATGTGCTCGATAGATCTTCAGGACGTGTACTACCATATAAAGATGAACAGACGCTCCAGGAGATTTCTCCACTTCAGGCTGGGAACCAGTCACTATCAATTCAGAGCCCTGCCCTTTGGTCTCACTACAGCCCCCCCGAGTGTTTACCAAATGCATGGCAGTGGTCGCGGCTCACTTGAGACGTCATGGCTTCCAGGTGTTTCCATATTTAGGCGACTGGCTCCTTACTGCCACCACCAGACATCAACAACTTCTATCCAGAGACTTCACTATCCAAACTTGCCAAGCTCTAGGCATTTCAATAAATTTAGAAAAATCTGCCTTGTCAGTCTATTACCTTTATAGGCGCCACATTAAACACACTCAATCTTTCAGCCAGACTCGCAGAGCAGAGAGTGTCAGACATCCGCAAACAAGTTTACCTTCTCTTACAATGCAACAAAGTCAAAGCCAGACTAGTTTTGAAGGTATTAGGACTCATGGCAGCAGCTATCCCCCTTCTCCCCTTAGCTCGCTTCCACATGAGGATCCTCCAATGGATGCTGTTTACTCAATGGTCCTTCCAACAGCTCCCGATGTCTCACACCATATTGTTGACTCAATCATGCAAGAATCAACTGTCTTGGTGGATCATATCACCTCAGCTTCTCCAAGGAAGACCCTTCACTCCCCCCAGTCGCCACGTTGACAACAGACGCCTCCCTGATCAGGTGGGGGGGGGGCATTATCAGGGCAGGACAGTCCAGGGCACGTGGCAACCTTTCGAGTGCCACTTGCACATAAATGTCTTAGAGATGAGAGCAGTGCTTTTAGCGTTGCAAGCCATTCACGACTCTCTTCCCACAGGGACTATTGCAATTCAGACGGACAACATGTCCGTAGTGTGGTACATCAACAAACAAGGCGGAACCAGATCGTACCCCTTATGTCGAGAGGCACTCAGACTTTGGCAATGGGCGATCTCTTCTCAGCGTTTTCTGGTAGCAATGCACATTTTCGGGAAATGCAGTGTGATTGCAGACAAGTTGAGCAGGGCAGTTCTCGTGCCCCACGAGTGGTCTCTGAAGAAATCAGTACTGGGAGAAGTGTTCCAACTATGGGGCCAGCCTTGCTGCGATCTTTTTGCTACTCCCCAAAACAGCAAGTGTCATGACTTCACTCTCTTCCCATTACCAGGCCATCCCACCAGAGACGCTCTAGTCCACGATTGGCCCCGGGGACTTCTGTATGCCTTTCCCCCTTTTCCACTGATAACTCAACTAATTCAGAAAGCCATCGCCTTGAGAGTGACAATGATCCTCATTGCCCCTTACTGGCCTCGACAGATAGGGTTTTCGTTCCTTCATAGTTACCTTTTGGAGCAGCCTTAGCATCTGGACCCAGTGCCAGATCTGTTGACCCACCAATCGGGCCAGCTGCACCAGTCTCTTCATTCTCTCAACCTCGCAGCGTGGTTTCTCTGGTTCCGACCCTAGCCAGGCTTCCCTTAATATCTCGCTCGGTCCGAGATATCTTGATAGCCTCTCATAAATCTTCTACCCGGAAGATTTATAATAGCAAATGGAAACGCTTCTCCTTTAGGGCAACATCAGAAAATATAGATCCCTTCACTGCACCTATCCAATCTATTCTGGACTTTCTAGCAGAACTCTTTCATTTAGGCTCTTCATCTACCATTAGAGTTCAGTTGGCTGCTATATCTAATTATCATGTAGGTGTATTGGAGTCTAGCATCATGGCTCACAAGCTCTGCAAAGCCTTTTTGAGGGGTGTTTTTCTTCTCAAACCTCCAATCAAAGATCCCCCGCCTCAATGGGACTTGAACTTGGTTCTGGCATCCTTAATCCTTCCCCCTTTCGAACCAGCGGCTTCATGTTCCCTGAAGTTGCTTTCATGGAAGACACTTTTTCTAGTAGCCATAACTTCAGCGAGAAGGATATCTGAACTCCATGCTCTGTGCAGTCGCCCTCCTTACTTAGTTTTTCACAAAGATAGGGTATCCCTCCATACTAATCCTTCCTTTTTACCTAAGGTTTCCTCTCGAACAAACCTAAACCAAACAATTGATCTTCCCATCTTTTTCCCTAACTATTCCAACAGGTCGGAACAAAAGCTACATTTTCTGGATGTTCACCGCCAACTTAGATATTATTTAGACAGAACTAAACAATTCAGGAAATCTGATCAGCTTTTTCTATCATATGCAGAAGGGAAATCGGGCCTTCCAGTTACCAAAGTTTCCCTTTCTAGATGGCTCACCTCTACAATTACATTCATCTGTGAGATCAGACATCAAAAACTACCTTCAAGATCTAGAGCTCATTCAACTAGGGCATTAGCTACATCCGTAGCTTTTCAGGACAGGCTGCCAATAGATTCTATTTGTGCAGCAGCCAATTGGGCTTCTCCTCATACCTTCATTTCACATTACAAATTGGACATGATCTCCAGAAACCGTGCCAACTTTGGTTCCACTGTTCTCAAGAGTCTGTTCCGATAGGCCACCCGGGATAAGGTGCTAGGGAAGCGGTCCCATCCAGCAAGAATGAAGGCGAGATAGACAACTTAACATTAAGAAGATGTTCTTCATCTCACATTGCTGCAGTCCTAATACTTGGGTAGTCCGCTGTCCCAGTCGGCCCGAATACCAAAGTATAAGGCTGACGTCGGTCAAGGCGCATTAGTCTGACGTCAGGGTACAAATGCGCATGACCGACGTCATATCCTCAGTCTTTTTTGCCGCATGGTCCGATGCAGAAGCAGTATTGCGAGTGCAGGTTGGCGTTCTGAAATTTTCTGAAGTCGGAGTTTCAGACCGAATCAAAGTTGGCTAAGTACCCCGTTGGGGAATATTTTGGTTTTTTCTTGCCTCAGTATTTAACCGGATGTCAGAAAAAGTGAATAACTGTATTTCTTGTGGGAAACAGATACCTCATAGGGATTACCATACCTTGTGTATACCTTGCTTAGGGCCTGAGCACGACGTGGTTGGATGTCGCTCTTGTGCTAGATTTAACAAACGCACTATAAAGAGAAGATTAGACTGTGCCAGGTTAGTTTTTGGGAAGCGTTGTAATTATAAAATGCCGCCGGATGCTCCGCGCCCGCTTCGTCTAAAAAGCGCAAGGACAAAGCAGCAAAGCCTAGGTTGGAAGAACCGTCTGTCCCGGATGTCGGTTCTTTAGAGGGCTCGGTGGAGCCGGAGGTTCTGCCAGAAGTTTCTTTGGAGTCTCAGGGAGAGACTTTACTGTTACAAGATGTGTCCTCTCAGGAGGTAGGCCAGGCTGAAGGGGCTTCTCAGGTAGCTGTTCTCTCCTCCCTTCCTAAGGTGGTTAGGCCCTCCCCTTCTGTTTCCAAGGCTTCTTCGAGAGGCAGGCCAGGTTTAACTTCAGTGGGTGTCTCCTAGTTCTTCAGGGTCTCTGCCTAAGAAACATATGCTTAAAATGGCAGAAGATTTGATTACTATGATTAGAGGTTCTATGCCCCCTCCTGATAAGAGGCCTAGGGTGGAACCTGAGCTTGAGAGTTTTGAGCAGTGTTCGGAGGCTTCTGAGTCTTCGGCTGAAGACTTACAGGAGTATCCTCCTTATTCTGATTCTGATGTAGATGATTCTACTCCTTCGCTTCTCCTCCTGAGGATTTTTCTTTTCAGAGACTCTTCATTCCATGAGGGAGCATTTTAAATGGGAAGGTCAAGATTTCTCTGATTCCAGGAAAAGGCTTAGGGAATTTTTGTTTCTACCCCAGCATAGGCCTTTAGCTATACCTCCTGTTCTGGATGTGGTGGAAGATGTTTTTGCAGAGGCTTCCTGAACCCTGACTCTTTGCCTCCTGCCCCAGTTAAACCGGATAGGTATTATAGGGTGCCTGAAGCTCATAAGTATCTTTTTAAGAGTCCTAGGGCAGACCCAGAAACTGTTTCTCAGGGGCCTAAAGGTGTTAAGGCTTCTGTTGTTAAAAATCCTGTTCCTCCTGATAAAGAGGCAAGGGCTTTGGATAGATGGGGAAAGAAGGTGTATACTTCTTCCACTTTAGCCATGAGGGCTTTGAATTGCCAGTTCCACATGTTAAAATACCAAAATTATCTCCTTTCACAATTGAAGTCTAAGGTGGATGCTCTGGCGGAAGGTATTGAGTGTAAAGAGTTGCAGGATTTAGTTCATGTTTCTGAACAGGTGGGTAAGCATTCTTTGCAATGTGGTTTTGATGCTGTACAGGCCTCTTCGAGGGTGGCTGCCACTGGTTCTGTTCTTCGCAGGCACGCCTGGCTGAGGGATCAGAATTTAGCTGAGCATGTTAAGACAAGGATTTTAGATGCTCCGTTACAATCTGATGTGTTGTTTGGTTCGCCTGTGGAAGCAGTTTTAAAGAAAATGGAGGACAAGGCTAAGTCTATGCAGACTGTTAAAGATTTTTTGCAGGTTCAGCCTCCGAAGTTTAGTAGAAATTGGCCTACTAAGGGGTGGACATATCCTTCTTATGACTCCCAGTCTAGGGGTAGGTCTAGACGTGGTAGGGGCAGGGCTCAAGGTTCTTTTAGGCCTAGAACAGGGAGTTCACCTGCTCAGTCTTCTGGTGAGGGCAGGGGTCAGTCCTTTCGTAAACAGACCCAATGACCTGCCTTTTCAGCTGCCAGAGCCTTCTCGTCTGGCAGCACCTTTGGGAGGAAGGCTGGCACTTTTCAAAGAAAATTGGAGTTTAATTACCCAAGACAGATGGGTATTGGATATCATTCACCACGGTTACAGGTTTTATTTCCATACCTTGCCTCCTTTCAAAGGCATGCCAGACATTCCTCCTCTACAAAGAAAAGAGGCTCACAAGCAAATTTCTCTGTTACTCCAAATAGGGGCCATTCAGCCGGTTCCTGTGCCAGAAAGGGGCCTAGGATTTTATTCTCGCCTGTTCCTAGTACCAAAAAAGGGGAACACGTGGAGACCAATTTTGGATTTATCTATCCTCAACACTTATCTGGACATTCCCAAGTTCAAAATGTTGACGTTACAACAGCTTTTACCTCTGCTGGGAAAAGATCACTGGATGGTAACTTTAGATCTCAAGGAGGCTTACCTTCATGTGCCTATCAGACTCAGTTGCAGGAAGTATCTGCGTTTTCGAGCTGGGAATTCCCATTATCAGTTCTCTGCATTGCCCTTTGGCTTATCTACTGCCCAGAGTATTCACAAAAGTTCTGGCTCCAGTGATAGCTTACTTCAGGCTAAAAGGAATACAAATCTATCCTTACTTGGACGACTGCCTGATTCTGGCTCAAGAAAAGGAAGACCTTTTTCAGCATTTGGAATATGTGATAGCAGTGCTAAGATGCCTGGGGTCTTCTGTGAACGAAATAAAGTCCAGTCTAGTACCCTCTCAAGACATGTGCTTTCTGGGTGTGAGACTGAATACAGCAACCCAGATGGCCTTTTAACCCCGGACAAACAAAAGAATCTTTCCCTTTACTTCCATCAACTATCTCTTCAGTCCGGGCTGACTGCAAGGACAGTCCTTCAAGCCTTAGGGTTCATGGCATCTTGTATTCTGGTGCTTCCCAATGCCAAACTGCATATGAGGAAGCTGCAATGGTATCTCAAAAATGTATGGACACAGCACTGCCAGGATTTGGACACTGTCATTCAAATAATACCTTGCATTCAAAAGGAATTTTTGTGGTGGGCTCAGGAATGTCACCTAAACAAGGGACTCTCTGTGACCCGGCCAGAGGCGAGTCAGATTCTAACGACAGATGCCTCAGACATAGCTTGGGGAGCTCATCTGAATGGAAAGTGGATACAAGACAAGTGGCCTGCCAGACTACAGCATCTACATATCAACATGAAGGAGATGTTAGCAGTCCAGTTTGCATTAATGGCTTTCAAGGAGTTACTTCTTCCAGGGCAGGTGTTGATTCTAACAGACAACACAACTGTCATGTGGTACATCAACAAACAAGGGGAACACATTCTTATCCTCTATGCAGGCAAGCAATGATTTTGTGGGAGACTGCGCTCAGCTTGCAACTAAATCTTCAGGCAAGGTTTCTGCCGGGAGCACAGAACTCCTTAGCAGATGTGTTAAGCAGGCAAATCATGGATCCCCACGAGTGGAAACTGGATCTTCATGTATTTCGGAAATTGACAGTGTCATGGGGAACTCCAGACATAGATCTGTTCGCTTCTCTACTAAACCACCAGCTGCCAAAGTTTTGCACGAAAAGGTTTCATCACACAGCTTGGAAAGTGGATGCTCTTTCTTTCAGTTGGAAAAATCTTCATGTGTATGCCTTTCCACCTCTGCCTCTCCTCTCAAAGGTACTCCTAAAGGTCAGACAAGACAAGCCAAGGATGATTTTAATAGCTCCAGATTGGCCTCGGCAACACTGGTACCCATTACTGAGGAGTCTGGTAAGGAAGCCTCCATGGCCTTTACCTTTGATTCCACACCTATTGTCTCAGAGGGACGGTCATCTACTCAATGTCAAGCTTCACTCTCTTCATCTAACAGCCTGGCATATTCTGTTTTGAGCCACAGCAGGTCTCAACTTCCTCAACAAGTTTTGAATGTGATTATGGAAGCCAGAAGACCTAGTACAAGGAAAGTGTACGCAGAAAATGGAAGAGATTTTTATTTTGGAGTGCAGCAAAGGATTTGGAGGTTTCTGAGCCTAATTTGAGTGTGGCTCTTCAATATCTTACTGAGTTATTGGACAAAGGTTTGTCTTTCTCTTCCATTAAGATTCATGCTGCAGCAATTTCAGCTCACTATGATTGTGACCCACCATTGTTTTCTCATCCTTTGTTCAAGCAATTTCTTAGAGGGGCAAAGAATATGAGACCCCCACGTAGAGCTCCTACTCCTGCTTGGGACCTCAATTTTGTGTTGGAGAAACTTACTCTACAACCTTTTGAGCCTCATGCTACTGCTGAATTGAAATACTTGTCATGGAAGACTGCTTTTTTGTTGGCCATTACTTCTGCAAGGAGGGTTTCTGAATTGCAGGCCCTTATGGCGGTTGAGCCTTTTTTGATTTTCCATAAGGATAGGGTATCATTACGTACTAATCCTTCCTTTATGCCTAAGGTGGTCTCTAGTGTGGCTTTAAACCAAACTATTCATTTGCCTACTTTTTATGCAGATCCCCAAAATAAGGGGAAAAGATTTTGCACACTTTAGATGTACACAGGCAGTTGCGTTATTATTTAAGCAGGACTAAGGATTTTAGGCAGTCTCAGCAGTTGTTTGTTTCTTTTGCTTTGAGTTCTCAGGGCAAGCCTGTGTCAAAACAAACTATTTCTAAGTGGATTGGGTTTTGCATTGCATTTTGTTATTCCCATCATGGCAAGGAGATTCCAGCTGGGATTAGGCCTCATTCCACTAGGGCTACTGCCACTTCAACAGTATTTCTAAGGGGGGTGGCAACTAAGGATATTTTGGAGGCAGCTACTTGGAGTTCAGTGCATACTTTCTCTAAGCATTACCACCTTCCTCTCTACTCTAAATCTAGGGCTGGTTTTGCCACGGCTATTTTGCAGGGCATGTTGACAGCTCCTGCTTCTTTATGATTTGCCAGCCTCCCTTACCTCTGCTTTGGGATTCTACCCAAGTGTTAGGACTGCAGCAATGTGAGATGAAGAACATAGTACAGTTTTGTACCTACCATAAATGTAGATGTTCGAAGATGCACATTGCTGGAGTCCAATTTACCCTCCCTCCTTCCCTCTGTGTTTAGGGGTGGTTGTGTGGGTGGGGTTGTACTTTGTAAATTTGTATATATTGTACATATATTTGGTACAGGAGTGTTTGGTGTTTTTTGGTTTTGGCCTTATCTTTTTAGGGTCTTCTGACATCTGGGGCAAGAAAAGACTGAGGATATGACGTCGGTCATGCGCATTTGTACCCTGACGTCCTGACGTCAGACTAATGCGCCTTGACCGACGTCAGCCTTATACTTTGGTATTCGGGCCGACTGGGACAGCGGACTACCCAAGTGTTAGGACTGCAGCAATGTGGATCTTCGAACATCTACATTTATGGTAGGTACAAAACTGTACTTTATGTACCTACCATAACGTTCCATGTTAGTTGTCTTCTTCTCGCCTTCTTTCTTGCGTCCCACCCTCCTTCCCCCAAGCCTGGACAGACCGATAGGAATTCTTTTTGTGATCTTCCTCTGGAAGAGTGTCATTCCCACACGTTCTACCACCTCTATTTCCCCTTTTGTTAGGTCTGGGATACCTTACACTCTGGTTTATATAGAGGTGGGTTACCCTTCTCCATACTATGGAGACTAGAGTTGCTTGGTCTAGCTATCAAACGAGATCTGAGTAGTTACCGCCTAGCGTTGTGGGATATAGGGGAGCCTCGAGCCGGTGGAATTGGCTCTCGAGCTTTAGTATTGGCCGAGTCGGAGCCGAGGATCGGCTCCGAACCCATTCAGCAAGAAAGAAGGCAAGAAGAAGACAACTAACATGGAACGTTATGGTAGGTACATAACTTCTTATTCTATTCCCAGCATTTTCTTTCATGTGAGCATTCGCGGTTTTGTCTTTTCGTGCTTATAATATAGACCCGGTTCATAGGTGTGTACTAGGCTAATGGCCCTGGAGCCTTTACAAGCCTAGCCCATAGGATTACCCTGGTATCGTGCCACCGTTCCTAGTGCCTCTGTCTAGTAGAGCCACTGGAGTGATCCCCGGGGTGAGTTTTCTATTTCTCATCCACTCATCAAGATTCTTCTTGAAGAGGGCCAGTGAGATGCTCTGCTTGACATGTATGGGAAGTCTATTCCATAGCATGGGCAGTCTCTGGGTTATGAACCTGCCCCTCCAGCATGTTCTGTTTGTGGTAATCAAGTTGAGGTCTCTGAAGTGTATGGTACGGAGGGATTGGGATTTCTTTAGATGTAGCATTTCTAACAGACCTGGGTCAGACATGGCTTTGTAAGTCGAGCAGAGATTGCCTCTAAGTAGGCGATTTGAGACAGAGAATAGTTGGCGTTTGAGTGTCCGCATAGAACAAGTGTTTATGGCCTAGGATCCTCTTTGTGAAGTACTTTTGCAGCCTCTCCAGTTGTTGCAGGTGTCTAGTGATAAATGGGGCATTGTACTTGATGATTGGCCTAATGAGGGAGACAGTGACCACTTTCTTCTGGGTGCAACACCCTTAATAATGAGATGTGCCACATAGGACCTTCTGACCACAGTGGCAACATGGTGGTCAAAAGAGAGGTTGCTGCCAGTGTGTTCCCAGATTTCCTATAACGCCTTCTGTGTTCAATGGACTACCATCAATGTGATAATTCGAGGGAACTAGGATTTTCCCAAGGGGGATGAATGCACATTTTTTGGCGTTGAGCTTAAAGGCCATGGTTCTAACACTAGTCATTGATGTTACTGATGCCTTTCTGTAGGATGTCAACGTCACTTGGGGAGTTAATAACTCCCAACTTGCAATAGTCTGCAAACTTTGTCAGCCAGAGTCCCTTTGTGTTAGCCTGGACTTCAGAGAAGTAGACACCAAACATTAAGGGACCCAGGACCGAACCCTGTGGGACTCAACTCGTGATTGGTCGGCAGACTGACTTGGAGTCCGCTACTTTCACACTGTGGGTTCTATCTGTGAGCCAGTTTGCAACCCACCTAGTGTTATAGGGGTTGATGCCTAGCTTTCTCTAGATCCTTTCTCTCTTGCCTGATCAGTTCTCCAGAGAGAGTTCTCTTTCTGACTGATCCATCCACTCACCTGTCAGTAAGCTTTGGGAATTGCCCAACAGTTTGGATTGCTACAACAGTAATTTAAGAAAGGGCATAATACAGTTGTGTAAGAACTTGCCATAACAGTACATGTCCTACTGATTTCTGATGTGAAGTGGTCCTTCCCACAGTTCCATCCCCCTTATTTGTATTTAACTAGGTTTTGCACCATTTCTCATATACTGGGAAGCCATTCTCTGCCTTCCCTCCCCCTCTTACTTGACCGTTACCTATCATGTATAATCAGGTATCTCCAGATGTCCTTCTATTCCATTGTTGCAGTATTCTACTAGCGGGTTTACTCTTCTTCTAATCAGGTTGTCAGGCCAGGTTTCCCAAGATTCAGTCCCTCTTGGTGCATTGGAAGTCTGATGAGGCAGGAATGTGGGCCATAAAGGTGATGTCTGCATGCACCAGCCCTCAGAACTTTTCAGCCTCCAGCCATACGCCAGGTGTTCCTGCTACTCGCAGAAGTCTGATCTGAATCTAAACAAGCCAAGTACCCAGTTAGGGATTCTTTTAGTCCTTTTTAGTATAGCTTATAGTCTGTTCATGTCCAGTAAGAGTAAGTGCAACTGTGGTTGCCAGATTCCCCATAAAGACACCCATGACCAGTGTCTCTTCTGTTTGGGTAGGGAACACTATTATAAGAACTGCATGATCTACAAATAATTCATCCCCAATACCCTTTGCCACTGTTTACAGGCTCTTAATTAGTACCTTGCGAATCAACATTTAATACAGTGCACTAGGTATGGAGTCTGGCTCTGATGCCCCATAAGAACCGCCAAGGAAAAGGGCCAAGTCCATGCAGCCTAATACTTCCACTGCGCCTCCCTCTGCTGCTCCTCAGCGTGTAGCTGTCGTCAGCTTGGTTGAGGACCCGGCATCCGCCACAGCAGATACAGCAGGTACCTTACAGTAGGCCACACAATCTTGCGCGGACACGTCCGGGGAGGACGTACCAGCACCTGTTCCAGATGTTGAGGGGGGGGGGCAGTGGCTTCGGTGAGTGCTTCGGACTCTGCCTCCCCCATCCCACTGATTACCACTAGGCCTATCACCAGCCAGATGCCTGCTAGGCCTTCTAAAAAGAAACAAAAGACTAGACATCTTTCTCCAGAGCCAGAATCTTTACCCAATTGGCAGGCTTTTAGCAAACGTTTATATAATGCCTTCATGGCCCTTACACCTTCCACTGAAGCTGCTCCTGCTGGTCCACTTCTAAGTCCCAGACCTTCCATCCCTGAAAGGACTGAGAGTCAGAGAGCAGAGGAGTTGTTGTCCTATTCTTCCCAGATCTCATCACCCCTGGAGTATGGATCTCCTGAGGAAGTCTCTGCAGAGCCTGATTCCCCAGTGGAAGACTTAACCTTCAATGACGCTTTTAACTTGATGAGAGACCACTTCAAATGGAAATGCTCAGACGTGACTGAACAACAAAAGATTTTGATATCATACAGATGGATTTTCCTAAACCTTTGTCAATTCCACCTGGTCAGACTGCCTTCCTGGCTACATTTGCTGTGGCATCCACTAATTCAGATTCCCGACCTTTTGCTCCTCGCAGGGTGGATAGATTATAGAAGGTCTCTGACTCAGACAAATTCTTGCTCAAGTTTCCCCTTGGCAGACCCTGCCACTGTCTCCATTTCTACTGACTGCATCCAAACTCCTTCCTATCACCACTGTCCTTCCTGCAGATAAAGACAGCAAGGCTATGGAGAGGTGGGGAAAGAAGATTTACATCTCTGCCACCTTAGCTTTTAGGGCAACAAATTACCAGTCTCACATGGCTAAATACCGTCTTGCTGTGCTGGACAAGGCCTCCAAGGAGTTGAATGACATCCTTGACTGTGCTGCTAAAGCTTCCCTGTCTTCATTGCTAGGGCTGATCTCTCAGGTGAAGAAGCACTCCCTTGGATGTGGATACGATGCAGCTGAGGCCTCAGCTAGGTCAGCTGTACCAGCATCTGTGTTAAGGAGATATTCCTGGCTGTGCCTGCAGCCCCTCCCTGAGGACTTCAGATCCAAGCTCCTGGACACCACCCTGAACCATTCAGCCCCCTTTGGTGCTAAAGTGGCTGACCTCTAAGTCTCTGCAACAAAAAGTGAAGGAACTACAGGACCTCGAGCATCTCCTAGTCTCTTCTAGTCCTAGGTTCCAGAGGAACTACCTGGCAAAGAGACAAGATCTCCAGGCCTTCAGCCCCTCCTAGGTCTAGAAAAGACCACTCAGAAGACATCCCACTCAGCCTAGGACACCTCAGTCCGCTAGCCAGAGGCCTCCCTTTCCTGACAGGGCAGGCAGTGTCTGACTGCCTGCCACAAACCCTCCCACCCATTTACCTCCCTTCCTTTGTCTACCCGACTCACTGTCTCCCTACGTGGTCCCTCGTGACATCAGACAAGTGGGTTTTGTCCATTCCACGGGAGGGTTACTTTATGACTTGGCTCTCCCCTCCTTAAAGACTGGCCATGCCACAACCACCTGCATCCCAACTTGCCCCTTCTCCATCAGGTCTTACTCACTCTGCTTTGAGTTAAACAACCTGCTGCTTCAAGTCACCATAGAATCAGTTCCCCATCATCCTCAAGGGAAAGGATTCTATTCTAGAATATTTCTGGTCCCCAGGAAGGAAGGACCATGGAGACCTATCTTAGACCTTTCACACCTCAACCTCTTAAGTCCCCTCCCTCAAGATGCTCACCTTACCCCACACTCTTTTCCCTCATTCTTCCTGAGGCCTTCTTGGCAACCCTGGACATAAAGGAGGCCTGCCTTCAGGAAATATTTCAGATTCCTAGCAGGCTCTTCTCACTTTCAGTTCTGTGCCTTGCCTTTTGGGCTCTCCACTACCCCAAGGGTATTCATAAAATGCTTGGCTCCAGTGATTTTCTACTGCAAGAACAAGGGGATACAAATATTCCTGTACCTAGATGGACCCGTTAATTCAGGCAGCAGACAGAGAAACCCTCCTTCGTCACATGAAAGACCTCCTGCTGCAGTCTCTAGGGTTCCTGATAAATTTCCTAAAATCCCAACTCAATCCAGCACAGGACATTGTCGTCTTAGGATGCAGAATCAGGACAGACATCATGATGGCCTCCCTTCTAGGGGAAAAAGTCAGATCTCTTCCCCCCCCACCTTCTCTCTGCCCTTCATTCATCAGAACTGTCAGTGAGAACTCCTGAGACTACTGGGGTATATGGCAGCTACTATCCCCATGCTACCCCTAGTGAAGTTACACATGAAATTTCAAAGGTACCTTCGCTGAATGTGAACCCAGCACTCCCACCCCTTCGAGTTCAGGGTCCCACTCTTCCCCTACCTCCACCAAGAATTGAAATGGGGGCTAGCTCGGGTAGCCTAGAATCTGGGACTACCCCTACAAATACCTCCCTCCCCCCAATCCATGCATACAGATCTGGGCTGAGGGGCAACTCTGGGTCCAAGGATAGCGCTAGGTTTGTGGACGGACAGAGACAAACAAGAGCACATAAATGTCAGGGCAATGAGAGCAATTCTCACCCTGCAGGCCTTCCAACCCCATCTCTAACAGGGTCTCCTAAAGAACTACACAGACAACACCACAGTCATGTGGTACACCAACAAGCATGGAGGGATCAAGTCCTACCCTCCTATGCAGACTAGCTGTACAAGTATGGGAGCTGGCTACCTCTCAGGAAATCATCCTACAGGCAGCCTACATCCGTCCCAGCACAACTCACAGGCAGATTCACTAAGCAGAGCCAAATCAGACAGCCGCGAATGGATGCTTTCAAGAGATGTTTCTAAAGCTGGTCCACTGGTGGGGTATTCCACAGATAGACCTGTTCGCCTCCTCCACAAACAGGCAACTCCAGAGCTATTGCTCCAGGACACACGACCCAAAAGCATTACAAACAGACGCCTTCTCAATATCATGGAAGGGGAGATTCCTGTATGCTTTCCCCCTTTCCCATTAATTCAGAGAGTCCTACTGAAAACTCAGCAGGACTCACCAAATATCTTGCTGGTGACTCCTTACTGGCCAAGGCAGCCCTGGTTCCCTCAACTATGACATCTGTCCAAGGGCAATCATCACAAGTTACCCCCCTCAGTGGACCTACTCACACAGATACACCCACAGTGGCAGTCTCTGCACCTCCCCCAGTGGCGGATAGGATTCTGCTTCCCTTCAGACACCTGTACAGTGAGGACATGCTTCCAGTCCTGCAGGAGGCCAGGAAACCCAACACAAGAAAATCCTACATCTCCAAATGAAGAAAAAGGTTTTCTGTCTGGTGTCATAAAACAGATGGAGCCGGTGGACAGCGATATTCCCCTGATTCTGTCTTACCTGTATGAACTCTTCCAGTCAGGTTTGTCCTACTTCTCTCCAAAAGCGCAACTGTCTGTCATCTCTGCCTGCCTACTTGTGGACCCTCCGCTTGCATCCAGACTTTTCCTCAAGGGTGTTCTGCACCTAAGACTGCCCAGGCAACAGTCTCATTCTCCCTGGGATCTTAATTATGTGTTAGAAAACTCACTCTGGTGCCCTTTGAACCAGCTGACAAGGCCCCCTTAAAGATTTGCACATGGAAAGCTGTACTGCTAGTAGCTTTGATCTCAGCCAGAAGGGTCTCAGAGCTTCAAGCCCTTATTGTTACACCCCCTTTTCTGTTTTTTTTTTTCATATGGACAGGGTCACCATTAGGACAAACGCTTCACTCCCAAGGTGGTTAACAACCTTTCCTTGAATCAAGCACTCCACCTGCCTACCTTCTTCCCTAACCCACTGGGAGATAGAGTCCTTCATTCCCGAGACCTGCACAGACAACTCGGATATTACTTGCATAAAAGCAGACCTTTTCGCAAATCACACCAATTGTTTTTGTCTCCTTTCATCCTACGGCTCTGGGGAAAATGGTGGGCAAGCACACAGTTTCATCCTGGATTTCCAGGGCAATTTCCTTTTGCTACTCAAACCAAGGGAAGACCTTGCTAGGCAATTTCAGGGCCCATTCCACAAGTGCTATGGCCTCTTCTGGAGCCTTCTTTAAAGGCCTAGACACTAATTCCATTCTGGAGGCAGCTACCTGGTTCTCTGTACACACCTTCCCCAGACACTACAAACTGGACCATATCTCCATGGCCAGGGCAGGTTTTACCAGGGCTGTCCTGCATGGATTCCTGGAGTCCTCTTCCAGACCACCACCTAGTCAATTGTGAACTTTGGTACTCGCCCACTAGTAGAATATTGCAACATTGGAATAGAAGGATATAGGAAAGTTGTGCAAAATCTTACCATAACTATAAAAGTCCTTCTCTTCCATGTTGCAGTATTCCTTCCAAGTCATACTCTTGCACTTGCTCTCTTCGGCTTCTGGACAGGCTATGCCCTTCAGGACTGGCTCCGTCTGGGGCTTCTATGATGTCCTTCAAGGATGCATCTGCAGTCATAACATATGGGTTGTCCTGCCTCAGGCAGCCCTTCGGTCGGCCGGATTCCAAAGTCTGGGTCTGGCCTCGGCTGATGTCGCACTCCCCGACGTCAGAGCGTCTGGGGTATAAACGCATCAGCCGACGCCATTATTCTCAGTCTTTCTTGCCGCGCGGTGCCCAAAGCAGAAGCAGTTCGCAAGTGCCGGTCGGTCAGATCCAGTGATTTCAGCTACCGAAGACTTCGAAAAAAGCTAAGTACCCCGTTGGGGGCTCTTTCTTGCCTCAGCCGATGTCAGACAAAGTAAATAATTGATGTTCTTCATCTCACATTGCTGCATTCCTTACTTATGGGTAGTCCGCTGTCCTCGGTTGGCCCGAATACCAAAGTATTAGGCTGACGTCGGTCAAGGGCGCTCAGATCTGACGTCAGAGCGTCAGGTATAAATGCGCATGACCGACGTCATATCCTCAGTCTTTTTTGCCGCATGGTCCGATGCAGAAGCAGCGTTGCAAGTGCCGTTTGGCGTTCTGAAATTTTTCGATTGAGTTTCAGACCGATACCAAGTTGGGCTAAGTACCCGTTGGGGAATATTTTGTTTTTCTTGCCTCAGTTATTTACCGGATGTCAGAAAAAGTGAATAATTGTATTTCTTGTGGGAAACAGATACCGCATAGGGATTACCACTCGCTTTGTATTCCTTGTTTGGGACCGGAGCACAACGTAGTAGGGTGTCGGTTTTGTGCTAGGTTCAATAAGCGCACTATAAAACGGAGGTTAGATTGCGCTAGGTTAGTCTTTGGCAAGCGGTGTAATTATAATATGCCGTCGGATACTCCGACGCCCGCTTCCACTAAGAAGCGCAAAGACAAATCTGTAAAGCCTAGGCAGGATGATTCGTCCGTTTCGGACGCCAGTCCTTTAGAAGCTACAGGGGAGCAGGTGGACCCGGCTGAAATTCCTGTTGAAACTCAGGGGGAAACTTTGGTTTTGCAAGAGGTGGCCTCTCAGGAGTCAGGTCAGGCTGAAGGGGCCTCTCAGGTTACTATTCTCCCTTCTGTGCCTAGGGTGGTTAGGCCTTCTGCTACTATTTCTAAGGCTCCTTCTAAGGGCAGGTCTGTTTTGTCTTCCTCTGGTGTCAGTCCTGGTTTCTCAGGGTCAGTGCCTAAAAAGCACATGCTTAAAATGGCAGAAGATTTGATTACTTTAATTAGAGGTTCTATTCCTCCTCCTGATAAGAGGCCCAGGGTAGAGACAGAGTTGGAAAGTTTGGAGCAGGCCTCAGATGATTCAGAGTCTTCTGTGGAAGACATTCAAGATTTTCCTCCTTATTCGGATTCTGATGCAGAGGATTCCACTCCTTCTGCTTCTCCTCCTGAGGATTTTTCATTTTCAGAAACTTTACATTCCATGAGGGAACATTTTAAGTGGGAAGGACAGGATTTCTCTGATTCACGGAAAAGGCTTAGGGAATTTTTGATTCTGCCACAGCATAGACCCTTAGCTATACCTCCGGTTTTGGATGTTGTTCAAGATGTGTTCTCGGAGGCTTCCCTTAATCCAGATTCTGTGCCTCCTGCGCCAGTCAAACCGGACAGGTATTACAGGGTGCCTGAGGCTCATAAATATCTGTATAAAAGTCCTAGAGCAGACCCAGAAACCATTAGTCAGGGGCCTAAGGGTGTTAGAGCTTCTGTTGTAAAAAATCCGGTTCCTCTAGATAAAGAAGCTAGAGCTTTGGATAGATGGGGTAAGAAGGTGTATACCTCTTCTACGTTGGCAATGAGGGCTTTAAATTGCCAGTTTCATATGTTGAAATATCAGAATTTCCTCCTTTCTCAGCTAAAATCTAAAGTGGATGCTTTAGCAGAGGGTATAGAGTGTAAAGAATTGCAAGATTTGGTACATGTTTCTGAACAGGTGGGCAAGCATTCTTTGCAGTGTGGCTTTGATGCTTTACAGGCTTCTTCTAGGGTGGCTGCCACTGGTTCAGTTATTCGAAGGCACGCCTGGCTTAAGGATCAGAATTTGTCAGAGCATGTTAAGACTAGAATTCTGGATGCTCCTTTACAGTCTGAAATTTTGTTTGGTCCTCCTGTGGAGTCTGTATTAAAGAAAATGGAGGACAAGGCTAAGTCTATGCAGACTGTTAAAGATTTTTTGCAGGTGCAACCTCCAAAGTTTAGTAGAAATTGGCCTACTAAAGGATGGACATACCCTTCTTCTGATTCTCAGTCCAGGGGCAGATCTAGACGTGGTAGGGGCAGAGCTCAGAGTTCCTTCAGACCTAGAACATGGAGTTCGCCTGCACAGTCTACAGGTGAGGGCAGGGGCCAGTCCTTTCGTAAACAGGCCCAATGACCTGCATTTTCAGCTGCCAGATTCCTCTTGCCTGGCAGCACCTTTGGGAGGAAAGTTAGCACTTTTCAAGCAAAACTGGCTTTTAGTCACCCAGGACAAATTGGTATTGGACATTATAAACCGAGGCTACAAGTTTTATTTCCATACATTGCCTCCTTTCAAAGGTATGCCAGACGTTCCTCCGCGACAAAGGATAGAGGCTCACAAACAGATTTCTTTACTTCTTCAAATAGGAGCTATACAGCCAGTTCCTCTGTCAGAAGTGGGCCTAGGATTTTATTCTCGCCTGTTTCTAGTTCCAAAGAAAGGAAACACGTGGAGACCAATTTTGGATTTATCTATCCTCAACACTTACCTGGACATTCCAAAGTTCAAGATGCTGACGTTACAACAGCTTTTACCTCTGTTGGGAAAAGATCACTGGATGGTAACTCTGGATCTCAAAGAGGCTTATCTTCATGTTCCTATCAGGCCAAGTTGCAGGAGGTACCTGCGTTTTCGAGCTGGAAATTTACATTATCAGTTCTCTGCATTGCCCTTTGGCTTATCTACTGCGCCCAGAGTGTTCACAAAGGTTCTGGCTCCAGTGATAGCTTTTTTCAGGTTAAGAGGAATACAGATTTATCCTTATTTGGACGATTGCCTGATTATTGCTCAAGACAAGGACGAACTTCTTCATCATCTACAGTATGTGATGGCAGTGTTAAGATGCCTAGGGTATTCTGTGAACGAAACAAAGTCCAGTCTAGTACCCTCTCAGGACATGTGCTTTCTGGGTGTGAGACTGAATACAGCTTCCCAGATGGCTTTTTTGACCCCGGACAAACAAAGAAGCCTTTCTCTTTATTTCCATCAAATGTCTCTACAGTCCAGGCTGACTGCAAGGACAGTCCTTCAAGCCTTGGGGTTCATGGCATCTTGTATTCTGGTGCTTCCCAATGCCAAACTGCATATGAGGAAGCTTCAATGGTATCTCAAAAATGTATGGACACAACACTGCCAAGATCTGGACACTGTCATTCAGATAATACCTTGCATTCAGAAGGAATTTTTGTGGTGGGCTCAGGAATGTCACCTAAACAAGGGACTCTGTGACCCGACCAGAGGCGAGTCAGATTCTAACGACAGATGCCTCGGACAAGGCTTGGGAGCACACCTCAATGGAAAATGGGTGCAAGACACGTGGCCTGTCAGACTTCAGCATTTGCATATCAACTTGAAGGAAATGTTAGCAGTCCAGTTTGCATTGATGGCTTTCAAGGATTTACTTCATCCAGGGCAGGTGTTGATTCAAACAGACAACACAACTGTCATGTGGTATATCAACAAGCAAGGGGGAACCCATTCTTACCCTCTTTGCAGGCAAGCGATGATTTTGTGGGAGACTGCTCTCAGTTTACACCTCAATCTTCAGGCAAGGTTTCTGCCAGGAGCACAGAACTCCTTAGCAGATGTGTTGAGCAGACAAATAGTGGATCCTCACGAGTGGAAATTGGATCCTCATGTATTTCAAGAGTTGACAGTGTTATGGGGGACTCCAGACATAGATCTGTTCGCTTCTCCACTAAATTACCAGTTGCCAAAGTTTTGCACAAAAATGTTTCATCACACAGCTTGGAAGGTGGATGCTCTATCATTCAGTTGGAGCAATCTTCATGTCTATGCCTTTCCACCTCTGCCTCTTCTTCCCAAGGTACTCTTGAAGGCCAGACAAGACAAGCCATCCATGATACTGATAGCGCCGGATTGGCCTCGACAGCACTGGTACCCACTACTGAGGAGTTTAGTGAGGGAGCCTCCATGGCCTCTACCTTTGATTCCGCATCTTTTGTCTCAGGAGGGCAATCACTTCCTCAATGTCAGGATTCAGTCTCTGCATCTAACAGCCTGGCATATTCTGTTTTAGACCCTGGAGGGTCTCAGCTTCCACAACAAGTTTTGAATGTTATTTTGGAGGCCAGAAGGCCTGTACAAGGAAAGTTTACGCGGATAAATGTAGGAGATTTTTTATTTGGAACAAAGCAAAGGCATTTGATGTTTCCAAGCCTAATTTAAGTGCTTCTCTTCAATATCTTACTGAGTTATTGGACAAAGGTTTGTCTTTCTCCTCTATAAAGATTCATGCTGCAGCCATTTCTGCTCACTATGATTGTGATCCTCCTTTATTCTCTCATCCTGTGTTTAAGCAATTTCTTAGAGGGGCAAAGAACATAAGACCCCCACGTAGAGCTCCTACTCCTGCTTGGGATCTCAATTTTGTGTTGGAAAAACTTACTCTACAACCTTTTGAGCCTGCAGCTACTGCCGAATTAAAGTATTTGTCATGGAAGACTGCTTTTTTGTTGGCCATTACTTCTGCAAGAAGGGTTTCTGAATTACAGGCCCTTATGGCAGTGGAGCTTTTCCTTATTTTTCATAAGGACAGGGTATCTTTGCGTACTAATCCTTCCTTTATGCCTAAAGTGGTTTCTAGTGTGGCTTTAAACCAAACTATTCATTTGCCTACCTTTTATGCAAACCCCCAAAATAAAGGGGAGAAGATTTTGCATACTTTGGATATTCACAGACAGTTACGTTATTACTTGAGCAGAACCAAGGAGTTCAGACAGTCTCAGCAGTTGTTTGTTTCTTTTGCTTTGGGTTCTCAGGGTAAACCTGTTTCAAAACAAACTATTTCTGAATGGATTGGGGGTTGTATTTCTTTCTGTTATTCCCATCATGGTAAGGAGGTTCCGGCTGGACTTAGACCTCATTCCACTAGGGCTACTGCCACTTCCACTGCCTTTCTAAGGGGGGTAGCTATAAAAGATATTTTGGAAGCAGCTACTTGGAGTTCAGTACATACTTTCTCTAAACATTACCACCTTCCTCTTTATTCTAAATCTAGGGCTGGGTTTGCCACTGCAATATTACAGGGCATTTTAGCAGCCCCTAATGCTTTATGATATTTCCATCCTCCCATTCCCGTTGCTTTGGGATTCTACCCATAAGTAAGGACTGCAGCAATGTGAGATGAAGAACATAGTACAGTTTTGTACCTACCATAAATGTAGATGTTCGAAGATCCACATTGCTGCAGTCCAATTTACCCTCCCTCCTTCCCCACTGCTGTTTGTTATGGTTATATAGTTTGGCTGGTGGTTGTTGTTGGGTTTGCTTGTGGGAGGTATTCTGTTTTTGGCTGTGGCCTTTCTGTTTAGGGCCTTCTGACATCTGGGGCAAGAAAAGACTGAGGATATGACGTCGGTCATGCGCATTTATACCTGACGTTCTGACGTCAGATCTGAGCGCCCTTGACCGACGTCAGACTAATACTTTGGTATTCGGGCCGACCGAGGACAGCGGACTACCCATAAGTAAGGACTGCAGCAATGTGGATCTTCGAACATCTACATTTATGGTAGGTACAAAACTGTACTTTTAACTTGTGGGAAACAAATACCTCATAAGGATTTCTATTCTTACTGCCTTCCTTGCTTAGGCCCAGACCACGACGTATTGGCCTGTTTAGCCTGTGCCTTCTTCAACCGACGAACTCTTAGACGTCGGTCGGAGTTTGCAGAGGAATTTTTTGGAGCCGCTTTTGCTTATAAAATGCCGTCGGAGACTCCGACTTTGCATATGGTCAAAAAACGCAAGGAAAAGGACCGACACTCGTGGCCTGCGGTTTCGGCTGAAACCACAGCTTGGCCTACCGCGAGTGTCTCGGTTTCGGCCGAAACAGAGTCCTCTGCGATTCCTTCTTCCGAAACCATACTTCTGACCACCGAGGCCCGAGAGGCCCCGGCTGAGTCGGCTTCAGAACTACCTACCGAAGCTAGTGTGCAGGAATTGTCCGACACCATACCTTTGGACATTTCTACCCCTGCACGTGGGGCAGCTAGGCCCCCTGCTTCCATGTCCATTAAGGCCTTTTCTAGGGCTAAAGCTGCCAAACTTTCAAAAGCTTTGCCTCCCAAATCTACCTCCCAGAGGCCTACCTCTAGTTTACAGATCCTCAGCCTAGCTGAGGACCTTATTTCCTTAATTAGGGGTTCACAACCTCACCCAGACAGGGCCTTTCAACCTCCTCCAGACAAAAGGCCCAGGACTGACCCCTCTGATCCACACTCCTCAGATGATTCCACGGATGGATCTGAGTTGTCAGACCACCAGGAAGGGGCTTGCTCGCCTTATGAGGATTCAGATGCAGTGGAATCTATCCCTTCGGCCTCCCCTCCTGAGGAGTTTTCCTTTGGTGAGACTCTACACTCCATGAGAGAGCATTTTCAATGGCAAGGTCAGGATTTCTCTGATTTTAGAAAAAGATTAAGGACCTTTTTGCATTTGCCTCAGCATAGGCCCTTAGCTATACCTCCTGTTCTAAATGTAATTGATGATGTGTACAATGATGTCAGTACGGCCCCTGATGCTCTCCCTCCGGCCCCTGCCAAGCCTGACAGATACTACAGGGTTCCGGATTCTCATTTCCACTTGTATAAAGCCCATTCTGCAGACCCAGAAACTATTTCTCAGGGCCCTAAAGGGGTTGCGGCCGCTACTGCCAAAAATCCTCTACCCTCTGACAGAGAGTCTAGAGCTTTAGAGAGATGGGGAAAGAAGGTGTATACTTCTGCTACTCTTTGTCAGGGCATTAAACTGTCAATTTCATATGATACAGTACCAGGAATATTTGTTAGATGAAATGAATAAGAAACTTTCTTCTCCTGAACCCCTAGACCGTAAATCCCTTCAGGATTTGGTACACAGCTCACAACAGGTTAGTAATCATTTCTTAAAATGTGGCGCTGATGCACTGGAGGCTTCATTTAGATCAGCTATGACTGGGGCAGTTATTCGTAGGCATGCCTGGCTGAAGGATCAATCTCTGCCAGACCATGTCAAAGCTAAACTCCTGGATGCTCCAATGGAGAAACAAAATTTATTTGGCTCCTCTGCTCAGGAGATCTTAAAAAAGGTTGAAGAAAAGGCAAAATCTGTGCAAACAGTTAAAGATTTCCTGCAAGTTCAACCACCGAGATTCAGCAGAAACTGGCCTACTAACAATTGGTCCTTTCCAGACTCGGACAGAGCCCAGAGAGGCAGGAACAGGTGCCCTAGAGGCAGAGGTCAATCGAAGGGCTCATACAGAGGCCGTCAGTGGCAGCCTGCCAACCAGAGGAGTAGTGCAACAACAACAACTACTACACCAGGTCAAGGTCAATGACTTAACTCTGATTCCGCCTACCAGGGATCAACTAGAAGCACCCTTGGGCGGAAAGCTGGCTTTATTCTCAAAAAACTGGCATATCACAAAGGATACATGGACACTGCAAATAATAGACAAAGGATACAGGTTCCACTTTCACACTTTGCCAAAAAGAGGCGGAATGCCAAACCTTCCACCAAATCAGAGGGCAGAGGCTTTAAAACAAATCAGCAATTTACTTCAGATGAAAGCTATAGAAAAGGTACCATGTTCAGAACAAGGCCAAGGATTTTACTCCAGACTATTCCTTGTACCAAGAAAGGAAAATCAATGGAGGCCTATTCTCGACCTGTCCGCACTGAACACTTATCTCATTGTGCCAAAATTCAAAATGCTGAGCCTACAGCAATTTCTTCCCATGCTGGGCAAGGAGTCTTGGCTGGTGACTCTAGATCTCAAGGGGGCATACCTGCACGTCCCTATTCGACCAAACTGCAGAAGACACCTCAGATTTCTTGCAGGATCAGAGCATTATCAATTCTCAGCATTGCCCTTTGGCTTATCTAGTGCGCCCAGAGTATTCACGAAATGCCTGGCATCAGTAATTGCACATTGCAGACTACAGGGAATTCAAATTTACCCATACCTGGACTGCCTAATACAAGCGGACAACAACGAAAATTTGATAAAAGACTTGGCCTATGCCATACACCTGCTACAGTCCTTGGGATACACAGTCAACATCCAAAAGTCAAGACTAGTACCATCCCAAAGGATAACCTTTTTGGGTGCAGATCTGGACACAACCACCCAAATGGCCTTTCTCACAGAAGAAAAACAAAAACAACTTCCAGATTACTTCATGATTCTGACAAGACGAACTCAGCTTACTGCAAGGAAAATCCTGCAGGCCCTGGGTTATATGGCATCCTGCATAATTCTAATACCACATGCCAGGCTGCATATGAGGAAATTACAATGGTACCTCAGGAGTGTATGGTCTCGGCACAGTCACAGTTTAGAAACCATGATACCAATCATTCCATGCCTTTAAAAGGAATTCCTGTGGTGGGCTCAGGCCTGCCAGTCCAACAGAGGGTTGCCTTTCAACAAACCAAAACCAAGGCAGACCATCACCACGGACGCCTCAGACCGAGGATGGGGAGCACACATGGAGGACAAATGTATCCAAGGCCTATGGCCTCAAGGACAGCTAAGCATGCACATAAACCAAAAGGAAATGCTGGCAGTGAGGCATGCAATCGAGGCATTCAAGCCCTTCCTCCAACAAGGACACCTGTTAATAAGGACAGACAACACCACGGTCATGTGGTACATAAACAAGCAGGGAGGCAAGCATTCCTACCCTCTGCCGGATGGCTATGAATCTGTGGGAACTATGCCTGAATCTCAATATCCAACTACAGGCCCAATTTGTGCCAGGGAAAGAAAATACACTGGCGGACAGCTTAAGCAGAACTACCATGGATGCACACGAATGGATGCTGCACCCAGACATCTTCCAACTCGTAGCAAAGACATGGGGAATGCCGGAGATAGATTTGTTCGCCTCGCCACTCAACAATCAACTGAAGACATTCTGCTCAAGGGCATACCACCCACAAGCTTGGAGGGTGGAGACTCTCTCTTTCAGCTGGAAAGCCCTAACAGTATATGCCTTCCCACCTCTCCCATTGATGTACAAGGTTCTACTGAAGATCAGGGAGGAACAGCCAAAAGTGATACTAATAGCTCCGGACTGGCCAAGACAACACTGGTATCCATTATTGAGAAGCATGTCTCAGGCAAAATCATGGCCTTTCCCCCTATGGCCTCCTCTTCTGACGCAGAACAATTTCAAGACCCTGCATCCCAACTTGAAAACATTGCAGCTAACTGCCTGGAAAATTCCTTAAATCCCAATCAAACTGTTTTATCTCAGAGGGTGAAGGACATTATCCTGGAGGCTCGCAGGCCTTCCACAAGGAAGACATACTCAGCTAAATGGAAGAGATTTCTCATTTGGAGCACATCAAAGGGCACATATGTCACAGTGGCAAACCTAACACATATTCTAGAATACTTAGCAGAATTGTTCCACAATGGCCTGTCCTATTCTTCCATTAAGATTCATGCTTCAGCAGAATACAATGTGGATCCACCTATCTTCTCACACCCTCTCCTCAGACAATTTCTGAGAGGAATCAAAAATATTAAACCTCCAAGAAGACCCCCTCTACCTACCTGGGATCTCAACTTTGTGCTGGAGAAACTGACACTACCTCCTTTTGAACCAGCAGCATCAGCGGATCTACAGTTTCTATCTTGGAAAACTGCATTCCTTCTGGCAATCACTTCAGCAAGAAGAGTATCTGAGTTACAAGCATTAATGGCAGTGCAGCCTTTTCTTATTTTCCACCAGGACAGGGTGTCACTAAGAACCAATCCTACTTTTATGCCAAAGGTGGTATCTAGGATATCCTTGAACCAAGCTATTCACTTGCCTACGTTCTTCCCTAATCCACAGAATAGAGGGGAAAAACTTTTGCACACCCTGGATATACACAGGCAACTACTACGCTACTACTTGGACAGAACAAAAACTAGCAGAAAAACTGACCAACTTTTTCTAGCATATGCAACTGGGGTGCAAGGAAGAGCAATTTCCAAACAGACAATTTCAAAATGGATAGGAAATTGCATTTGCTTTTGCTACTCCTTTTATGGAAAGACAGTTCCTGAAAATATCAGGCCTCACTCCACAAGGGCCACGGCCACCACTACAGCCTTCCTACGGGGGGTGGCTACCAAGGACATTTTAGAGGCTGCTACTTGGAGCTCCGTGCATACATTTGCCAAGCATTACAATCTACCTTTATACTCTAGATCCAGAGCAGAGTTTGCAACTGCAGTACTGCAGGGGATCTTAACTACACCATCCTTTTCTTAGTACCTCCTCCCCCAGATTGGCTATGGTATTCTACCCATATGTTATGACTGCAGATGCATCCTTGAAGGACATAGTACAGTTTTGTACCCAACATAAATGTAGATGGCCGATAGGTATGCATCTGCAGTCAGGATTACCCTCCCTCCTTCCCCTCTGTGGTATTCCTAGGGTGCTTACCCCTCTTTTAGCTAGCTGGGGGAATCTATTATGGTGTATTTGTTTGTTTGTTTATACATGTATATAATTTGCAAATGTTTGGAACTTTTCAGCATTTATCCAAATTTAGCCTTCCTAGAGGGCACCTGGCATCTGGGGCAAGAAAAACGGAGGAAAATGGCGTCGGCTGATGCTTTTATACCCCAGATGCTCTGACGTCGGGGAAAGTGCGACATCAGCCGAGGCCAGACCCAGACTTTGGAATCCGTCCGACCGAAGGGCTGCCTGAGGCAGGACAACCCATATGTTATGACTGCAGATGCATACCTATCGGACATCTACATTTATGTTAGGTACAAAACTGTACTTTCTGTGGGCTGGTGCATGCAGACGTCACCTTTATGGCCCACGTTCCTGCCTTGACATCAGACGTCTAACGCACCAAGAGGGACTGAAAATCTTTGGAAACCTGGCCGGACAATCTGATCGGAAGAATGGTAAACCCACTAGTAGAATACTGCAACATGGGAGTGAAGGACATCTATGGCTATGGTAAGATTTTACAGAACCTTCCTTTCTCCTGGCTTTCCCACACATACATCTGCTAGCTTAGGTCATACACTGGGCGTATGGCTCTATGCAAGGTTTTTGCTTTGGTAACCTACCTGGTCGTCCATGTTTAGTGAAAAAAATCAAGAATTTGGAATATTAACTGTGAGCAGCAGGCCATCTACTGATGTCCTTCTATTCCCATGTTGCAGTATTCTTACTGTGGGATTTTCCGCCTCAGGCGACCCAGATTTTGGCTGCTATACAAAAGCTTAAGCCTGGTTGCTGTTCGTGTGTGGGACATCACATGTAGGGCCATAAACCAGGGATATTAAATGTGATGTCTGCACACACAGACCTCAGAACTTTTATGCCACAGTTGAAAGCCAGATCGATCGCATCGTTTCTCTACCTTCATGATGTCTAAAGCTAAACACCCCGTTGGGGAATTCTAAAAATGTATTTATTACTTGACCTTGGTTTGCTTGTTTGTTCTTAGCCAATGTCCACTAAGAAGAGTAAATTCCGATGCGGACACCAAATTCCACATAAGGACTCCCATGACTGTTGCGTATTCTGCTTAGGCCAGGAATGCTACCATACATTCTGTGCCATCTGCCAATCCTTCGTCCCAAAACACTTAGAAGCCGTCTGGCTGCCTTCAATTTATATTTGGAAAATCAGAGGCTTAAAAGGTTAGCGTTGAGGATGGACCCAGAGTCCACCACCCAGGTGGAACCACCAAGAAAAAAGACAAAGCTTTCACAGTCTACTAACTCTACTCCATCGTTGGACGCCCTGGCAGTTGCCATTATAGGGGTTGAGAGACATCCGCTAGAGCCTTCTACTTCAGCGTCTCCACTTGAGGAAGCCGCTTCTGAAGTGCCGGCTGACTTGTCCACGGAGGTTGCTAAGACGTCTGTTACTACCGAAGTTGAGGGAGAAACAAGGCTCCACTGGATGCCTGTCTGGGATATAGGAATCCGAGTTCTCTGCTTTAGGTCAGGCCCCGGAAACTAAGCATTCTCTCTCTCTCTTTCCCAAAACTACCCCTTTAAAAAGAAAGCTAAAAACCAAACATTTATCTACCTCTCCTGAGGGACAACATGACTGGCAATCTTTTACACAGTCCTTGATGCAGGCCTTCATGGCCCTTAGCTCCTCACCTCCCACTAATTCCGGTGCTTAGCCCAAGACCTGCCTCAGCAACCTCAGTCCCCCCCCCCCTTCCATTTCTCAGGAAGAGGAGGTCTTTTCCTCTTCCTCGGATGAGTCTGTTACTTATTCATCCCAAATAGCCTCCCCCCTGGAATACTATTCCCCAGACGAGGAAACTGTAGTGGGAGAACCTCCTCCAGAAGACATTACATTTATAGAGACCTTTACTAAAATGAAAGAATATTTCAAATGGGATACTTCCCAAATGACAGAAATTCAAAAAAGATATTTTGAGCTGTTGCAGGTTGAATCTCCCTCCCCATCAGCCATCCCCTCCGTGATTCCTGCATACCTAGGTGCTTTTGCATCCGCCTCAAAAAATCCTGATACTCAACCACCTGCTCCAAAGAGACTTGATTTCTACAAGGTGCCTGATGACCACAAATTTCTAGTGAAACCCCCTTGGCGGACCCTGTTGTGATCGCTGTAGCCCCAGACAAACAATCTAGACTGATTCCATGCTCGTCACTTCTACCTACTGATAAGGATACAAGATTATGGACAGACTGGGCATGAAGGTTTATACTACTTCCACCCTGGCCTTTAGGGCTATTAATTACCAAACCCATATGGTTAAGTATGCCTTGGATTTGGTATCCCAAGCTTCAACTCTACTGTCCTCTTTGGCTGACTCTCCCAACAAGACAAGTAGCATCAAAACTGATGCTGGCATCCCAGGTAGCCAGGCACACTCTAGATGCAGTTATGATGCAGCAGAGGTCTCAGCTAGATCTGCTGCATCTGTGCTTTGCAGATATTCATGGTTTATGCTCCAACCATTGCATGAGGACTTCAAATCCAAAATTCTAGATGCCCCGCTAGATCACAACCTCCTGTTTAATAAACCGTCTGCATTACTGTTTAAGAACCTTCAGGAGAAGAGAAAGGAACTCCAAGATATTAAACACCTTTTGGTATCTCTAATACCAAAATTCTACAGAAACTACCTGGCTAAGGCACCTATGTCAGAAGGACCCCCTCCAGTGCCCTCTCCCCCCCAACTTTCAGGCATAGGAAAGGAACCAGGAAGCAAACCTTTTCTAGACCGGTCTCTTCTCAGTCTATCCACAGACTGTTCTTTCAAGACAAACAATACCAATAATGCACGGCTGCCTTGCCCATCTCCCCCTTTCTTCACGTCTCTCCCTTTGCCTCTTTGGAAAGTTATCTTCCTAGACTGCTGGGTTCTGTCTCTGTTGGAAAAAGGATATTTTCTATCTTGGCAGGAAAGACCCCCCACCACAGGCATTCCATTCCCACGCAAGAATCAACTTCAACAAATTCCTTACATTATCCTGGACCTATTGGCTCAGGAACCATAGAACCTGTCCCATCAGGCCATGAAGGATAAGGTTTCTACTCAAGGCTATTCCTAGTACCAAAAAAAGATGGACCATGGAGGCTAATCCAGGATTTATCATTCCTAATGCTCTTTCTAAAAGTCCCTTCATTCAAAATGCTATCCCTTCAAACCCTGCTTCCACTACTGCCACCCAGAGCGTTCAAGACCACTCTGTACCTGAAGGAGGTCTACCTCCACATTCCCATACATCTCCCCCACAGAAAATAACTGCATTTTGCTGGGCCCTGTCCTCACTTTATCACCTTGCCCTTTGGTTTATTCACTGCAACCCAGGATCTTCAAATGCCTAGCTCCCGCCATAGCCTACTGCAGGACCAAGGACATTCAAATCTACCCCTATTTAGACGTTCGTATTTTTGCAGAAAAGGAGAAACCCCCTCCAAAACCATCTGTAGTTTTCCAGGTCTCTGCTACAAGGGTTGGGGTTCACATTCAACTTCGCCAAATAATCCTTTTCACCAGAGAGACAAAATCTTTCTGGGATGCAGGATTTGGACAGACCTGATGAAGGCTTTCCTTCCTCAGGACAAAGTGGTTTACCTAATGAACCACTTCCAGGTGAAGCAGGACGATTCAACCCCAAACGATTTGACCTCAATGCCATTTTATACACTTTCATTTTTAAATTTACATTTATTGTCTGTGGGAATAGCTAGTGGACAGTTTGACAGTGGATGATTTGACCCCAGTTATATAAAAAAATGTTTAAAATTTTATAAATGCATTTAATTGCTTAACATATCGATCATGATTTTTTTCCCTCTGGAATTTAATATATTTAACTTTTTTATACGTAAATATTAATTTAACATTTTATTTAATTTGCAAATATGTATTTGACAGTTTTTAACTTAACTTTACAATCAATATTTAACATTGTAAACATTAATATTTTAAATTAACTAATTACATGTATTTCAAATGCACATGTTTTAAAAAGTATATTTTCATGACTTTTTTGAGGCAATCTTTGACATTTTCTTAGTAACTATGTGGATGCATGAGCAGTATAGGTTCATAGGTAGGTACTACGCTATTGGCCCTAGGGCCTATATAAGCCTAGTCAAAGGTACCCTGGGTTTCGCCACCCAAGAAAATTATTTTCCTGTGCCACTGTCGAGCAGAGCCACAGAAGTGATCCCCGGGGTGAATTTCCCATCTCCCATCCAATCATCAAGATTTTTCTTGAAGAGTGCTAATGAGGAGCTTTGATATAGATAGGTAGTTTGTTCCAGAGTATGGGAAGTCTCTGGGAGAGGAATCTATCCCTCCAGCATGTTTTGTTTGTTGTGGTGACTAGGTTTAGGTCCCTAGAGCGTGTAGCTCGTAGGAATTGGGATTTCTTTAAGTGGAGCATGTCTAAAAGCTCTGGGTTTGGAACCGTTTTAA